>NC_139709.1:3707105-3791793 GCF_964188405.1 Protomyctophum parallelum
AGCCTTCGTGAGTTCTTTATGGCCTACTCATTCTGACCTGAGATCAGATCTATAGGGGGAAAAACAAGCCTTCGTGAGTTCTTTATGGCCTACTCATTCTGACCTGAGATCAGATCTATAGGGGGAAAAACAAGCCTTCGTGAGTTCTTTATGGCCTACTCATTCTGACCTGAGATCAGATCCATAGGGGGGAAAACAAGCCTTCGTGAGTTCTTTATGGCCTAATCATTCTGACCTGAGATCAGATTCTATAAGGGGAAAACAAGCCTTCGTGAGTTCTTTATGGCCTAATCATTCTGACCTGAGATCAGATTCTATAAGGGGAAAACAAGCCTTCGTGAGTTCTTTATGGCCTAATCATTCTGACCTGAGATCAGATTCTAAAAATCTCTTCTACATCCCGACAGTTTTCTGGAAAAAAAGCTATGTTTCTATGTCAGTCGTTCTTCGATTAAAAATAAATAAATAGCAGACCTACAAGCTCGTAGCGCGCCACTCGGTGGCGCGCTATGAGCTTGTAGATCTGCTATTTTTCAATAGTTAAAAGCATAACATGATGCTAACACCAAAAGGGGTTCCCACCCAAAATGGCTTAAATATAACCATTAGGCCTTATATAAACATTTTTCACGTCAAGGACCCCTAAATTGACACTCATGTGACCTCGCGGACCAAATGTGTGTTCACAGAATGCAATTGACAAAGACTTTAATTTGACACAAAAGAAGCCAAATGTGTTTGTTTAGATTTTTCTTTCTAGAGCGCGACCAATGCTAGATTTTCTTTTGTCCAATGCCGACCATGGTTTGGGGAGACCTCGTCCTAACATAATTATATCCTGAACTAACCACTTGAACCCCAGCTGAGCATCCATATTCTGTGGGTAACATTAGTAATATATATATATATATATATATATATATTAGGGCTGTGAATCTTTGGGTGTCCCACGATTCGATTCGATTCCGATTCTTGGGGTCACGATTCGATTCAAAATCGATTTTTTCGATTCTACGATTCTCGATTCTCCAAAAACGATTTTTTTTTTTATTCAAAAGATTTTTTTTCCAGATTCGAAACTATTCTCTATTCAAAATGATTCTTGATTCAATACATAGGATGTCATCACAATCTACTCCAGCCAACTAAAGTGATTAACTTGAAAATGACTGAAGACATGATGTTTACTGTAAGGGTGAGGGTTAGGGTGAGCTTACATTTCATATTATAAACACCATGTAGTGAAAACTCCTGTAACTAACCAGAAATAAAATCTAAAAAAAAAAAAAAAAAAAAAAATAATAAATAATAAAAAAATTGATTTTTGGAAATTATGAATCGATTTTGAATCGTTCATAACGGGAATCGCGATTCTAATTCGAATCGATTTTTTTTGACACCCCTAATATATATATATATATATATATATATATATATATATATATATATATATATATATATGTATATATAGTCAATCTACAAGCTCGTCACACTTCTTTGACCCCGTTGTGAGCTTGTGGATCGGCTATGTTTGGCGAAGCGATTTAGTGTAGACAGGGGAAAAAAGCTAGTCTACGTTTACAAAGTCTAGTGGTTGAAAAGTTTAACCGCTGGCCTGGGCCGTGGCTCAGCGGTCCAGGCACCTTGGCCGGTAGTCCAAGTCTGCCAGTGTGCCGCGGGTTCGATTAGCAAACGTAGATAACGTCGTTATCACAAACGTAGGCTAAATACATGCATGTGAGACACATTAATTGTGTCCGAACATATGTTTTATTAATATTCATTAATTCCTGCCATAAAAGAATATGCTATCTAACATTATTTAATTGAATTGCGATAAATACATTAAAACTTCATTATGTAGGCAGTCATTTATTGGACTGCTGTTTCTGTTAACACCAAACGTCCGTATTATTATTGTGAGCAGAGCTTGTAGATCGGCTACTTTTGATAATTCTTTACCAAAAGTAGGCCTACCCGATACAAGCTCACAACACGGACGTTGCGTTGCTTATAGATCGGCTATTTTTCATAGGCCTATGTTATTTTAAAATAACCTTTTTATCATAGACATATAGGCCTAAATGCCTGCAAACATATTTTCATTAACCTATTTTTTCTTTATTCATTCATGAATTTAAAACTTAAAAAAAATTGTCCTTGCAGGGAGGTGACAGCCTGCAGTCACTTATTTGATACAGTCTGTTCCTAGCGAAAATTCAGCAGCAGCGTTTTGACTGGTTTCTTGTAGTCAGTTGATCCTTCATATCCAAATGAGTGAAACGGCCGGGATGATTTGTTTATTTTTCAAACAGTTCTTTATGAGGCGATCTGAAAAAACCTAATGGGGATTTCATGCAAATAAAAAGTACATGAACCGGCGGACCTACAGCGCCCTCTACCGATATTGACGTCAGAGTCGGTGCTCCCCATACAGGGAGTATTGTCCGAAATGATCACTATAGAGTCCACTAGAGTCTGGATCCCCGTATGGGGGGTAGGGAGTAGGGAACAACCCTAGCAATTCGGATGCAGTCCAAGTCTGCCAGTGTGCCGCGGGTTCGATTAGCAGTGTGCCGCGGGTTCGATTAGCAGTGTGCCACGCGTTCATGACGACCTTTGCTGCATCTCTCTCCTGCTCTCCCTCCCACTGTCCTGTCTGTCTCCACTAATCAATTAATCATTAAAAAATAAAAAATAAAAAATAACAAAAAACAAAACCCTACCACTTAAACGTGATTGGCTGTGCCGGCCGCCCCGACCACTCACCTTGATGGGGAAGTTGGGGGGTCTGAAGTAGGGCTGGAAGCCCACGGGCCCGCCCTGCTGCAGGATGGCCTGGTGGGCGGCGTGGAGCCCCTCCCCCAGCCCGGGGATCCCCCCCGCGTCATCCTCGTTGTCGTTGTTGTTGTTGTTGTTGTTATGGCGACCGCCGGGGGGGTTGTTGTTGTTGTTGTTGTTGATGAAGTGGTTGTCCTCGTCCTCGTGGTCGCCCAGCAGGTAGGAGTGGAGGTCACTGAGGAGGAAACAGTGTAGGGTTAGGGGTAGGGGTTACATCCCCTCCTCATGGTCGCCTAGCGGGTAGGAGTGGAGGTCACTGAGGAGGAAACGGTTTAGGCATTTAGCAGACGCTCTTAATCCAGAGCGACTTACATTACGCAATAACAAAAAAAAGCATGGCATACATCATAAATTAACGCAAGATTACCCCGCGCTAACCTCCGCAGACAACCACGGAGGCGCGGACCCCCACAGCAGAGGTCGCAATTCTAGTGCTTTCTACATAACATGCTATAAGTCTGTATCAAATGCTATCTAAGTCAACAGAAATGCTATCTAAGGGGGTAGGGTAAGTGCTATGGGCCATGATGGAGTCTGAAAAGGTGGGTTTTCAGGCTACGGCGGAAGATTGGGAGTGATGCTGCAGTTCTGACTGCAATGGGAAGTGCATTCCACAGTTTTGGAGCCAGAAGGGAGAAGAGTTTGGAACGTGTGGAGCGTTGTTGTCCCGGCGTTGTTTGGCTCTTCAAGAAAAATGTACACTACCACGAAAAATCTCCGTCGACTAGGACGCATTGGTTCCCAACCTTTTTATACTGAAGTACCACCTCAGAAAATATTTGGCTCTCCAAGTACCACCATAATAACTGGTACAGGAGCGTAGACCTGCCCTTTGTTGTTCCAATAATGCTGCTGTTCTGACAAAACTCTGTCTAATCACTATAATCAGCACAACTAATGATATTTCTAATGTTGTGATTAATAATCCATTCTCGAATCCTCTATTAACGGCTATAGGTGTGCTGTCAGTCATGCTCATTTCAGCACGGCTGGATAGCTCAATTCAACCAAGAACTACCTGTAGTAATATAAAATATTTCATTTCACTTTTGTCTTTTTTTCTCCTATTTTTGGGGCGACTCTTCTGCGTACCACCAGAGGGCGCTCAAGTACCACCACAGTGGTACTAGTACCAGTGGTTGGGATCCTCTGGACTAGGGTACCTTTTAAAAATGGCAAAAAAATTGGGGAACAAAATGTAAAAATGCATTTTCAGCCTATTCGGTTTCGGCCCGAATAGGCAGAAAATATATCACCGAATAGTGTGTGCAATTAATGCATTCAAAAGAGCTGAATACATGTTTTATGGAGCCATAATAGTGATTATTATTTAACCCATTCTGACCTGAGATCAGATTCATACGAGGTTTCCACTGGACACACACTGGTCTGATTAAACCCATTCTGACCTGAGATCAGATTTTAAAAAATGTCAGTCGTTCTTCGATTTTTCAAAAATAGCAGACCTACAAGCTCATATCGCGCCACTCGGTGGCGCGATATGAGCTTGTAGATCTGCTATTTTTCAATAGATAAAGCATAACATGATGCTGACACCAAAATGGGTTCCCGTTCAGAATTGGTTAAGGTACGGCCATGACAGCAATGGTAGGCAAAAATACATATAATATTATTAATCATATTCGGTATTCGGTTTTCGGCCAACTGTTTCCTATATTCAGTATTCGGTTTCGGCCAAGAATTTCCCTTTCGGTGCATCCCTACTTTTCTCACAGACGAAAAACTAAATAAAACTACGCTACGATGACTAAAACTAAGACTAAAATATATTGACACTAGACTTCGTCAACAAATAATAACCACACTAAAATGTTAGGGAGGAACTAGTGGAGAAGAGATCTGGTATGCTTGGTTGTATGTGCAACAGTGTGTCTCTCTCTGGAAACAGTGGGTCTGCGACATGTTGTGAGCTTATTGATCTGCTATTCAGTATTTTAGCCGTGACGTGAGCGCCCCCTCCTGAGATACTTCCGGGTCCTACTTTTGTGTCGCTTTTGTGTCCCCATGGAGTTATACTGTGACGCTCCGTCGGACTAAATCTGAGACGAAAACAACCACGAAAGTCTCATTTTACCGCTTTCATCGCAACAACAAATCTGACAGTGACAGGCCGTCTGCCCCACACGGAATACCATCGCCATTTTATTTCATTGTGTCAACTAAATCCTCATTAATTGCAAACTAGATTCAACATACTCAAGCCTGCACACATTCTAAATATGCCCCCGAAATATTGTACTGAGCAAATGGACTGTTACCACCTTCAATAATAATGATAATAATAGTCTGTATTGTCTCCACTTTCATATATTTTCTTTGTCATGTACAAAACATTAATAATTCTACTCTTGGAAGCATTAAGACCCATTTTAACCCTCACTGGCTTCATTTCTGAAAAATAACGTCAATTTAAAAAGATCCACGCGTTTAGATATTCTATTTACAATGAGATGCGGACGGGAGCTGGTGCCACTTGGACCTGGACGTAACGTAGCACGACAAAATGACGTCGGACTTAACCCATTCTGACCGGGCACCCATTTTGGTGTCGGCATCATGTTATGCTTTAGCTATTTAAAAATAGCAGATCTACAAGCTCATATCGATACGAGCTTGTAGGTCTGCTATTTTTTGAAAAATCGAAGAGCGACTGACATTTTTAGAATCTGATCTCAGGTCAGAATGGGTTCATCAGACCAGTGTGTGTCCGGCGGAAACCTCGTATGAATCTGATCTCAGGTCAGAATGGGTTATAGATCAGATATATATATAGATAGGGCCACTCACAGGACGTATCCCACGGTGAAGGTCACGTAGTGAGCTTATAGATCAGATATATACTCACAGGACGTATCCCACGGTGAAGGTCCAGGCGTGGACGAGGCGTTTGAGCCACTGCCGCGTGTGACCCTGCTCCAACAGCGCCGGCAGAACCACCTGCAGCAACAGCAGCTCCAGAGACAGCTCGCTGACCGGGGCGTCGCTAGGGGGAGGACAGGAGAACAGTTCTGTTCACTTCACAATGTCTAAACAACGCAGGAGACAGACCTCAGAACAGTTCTGTTCACTTCACAATGTTTAAACAACACAGGAGACAGACCACCGTCATACAGAGTAAAATATAAATGCTTCCGTCGTACAGTCTGGAGCAACGGAAGCTCTGATCATGAGTAAAATATAAATGCTTCCGTCGTACGGTCTGGAGCAACGGAAGCTCTGATCATGAGTAAAATATAAATGCTTCCGTCGTACAGTCTGGAGCAACGGAAGCTCTGATCATGAGTAAAATATAAATGCTTCCGTCGTACAGTCTGGAGAAACTGAAGCTCTGGTGATGAGTAAAATATAAATGCTTCCGTCGTACAGTCTGGAGAAACTGAAGCTCTGATCATGAGTAAAATATAAATGCTTCCGTCGTACGGTCTGGAGCAACGGAAGCTCTGATCATGAGTAAAATATAAATGCTTCCGTCGTACAGTCTGGAGCAACTGAAGCTCTGGTCATGAGTAAAATATAAATGCTTCCGTCGTACAGTCTGGAGCAACAGAAGCTCTGATCATGAGTAAAATATAAATGCTTCCGTCGTACAGTCTGGAGCAACGGAAGCTCTGATCATGAGTAAAATATAAATGCTTCCGTCGTACAGTCTGGAGCAACGGAAGCTCTGATCATGAGTAAAATATAAATGCTTCCGTCGTACAGTCTGGAGCAACGGAAGCTCTGATCATGAGTAAAATATAAATGCTTCCGTCGTACAGTCTGGAGCAACGGAAGCTCTGATCATGAGTAAAATATAAATGCTTCCGTCGTACAGTCTGGAGCAACGGAAGCTCTGATCATGAGTAAAATATAAATGCTTCCGTCGTACAGTCTGGAGAAACTGAAGCTCTGGTGATGAGTAAAATATAAATGCTTCCGTCGTACAGTCTGGAGAAACTGAAGCTCTGATCATGAGTAAAATATAAATGCTTCCGTCGTACGGTCTGGAGCAACGGAAGCTCTGATCATGAGTAAAATATAAATGCTTCCGTCGTACAGTCTGGAGCAACTGAAGCTCTGGTCATGAGTAAAATATAAATGCTTCCGTCGTACAGTCTGGAGCAACAGAAGCTCTGATCATGAGTAAAATATAAATGCTTCCGTCGTACAGTCTGGAGCAACGGAAGCTCTGATCATGAGTAAAATATAAATGCTTCCGTCGTACAGTCTGGAGCAACGGAAGCTCTGATCATGAGTAAAATATAAATGCTTCCGTCGTACAGTCTGGAGCAACGGAAGCTCTGATCATGAGTAAAATATAAATGCTTCCGTCGTACAGTCTGGAGCAACGGAAGCTCTGATCATGAGTAAAATATAAATGCTTCCGTCGTACGGTCTGGAGCAACGGAAGCTTTTATTAGACACCGATCATGCCCCTTTCATCTCCTTATGAGTCATGATGTCCATATAGAACACTGTACCTGTACAGCATGACGTTGTATTGTAATATAGAACACTGTACCTAGTGTACAGCATGACGTTGTATTGTAATATAGAACACCGTACCTGTACAGCATGACGTTGTATTGTAATAAAGAACACTGTACCTAGTGTACAGCATGACGTTGTATTGTAATATAGAACACCGTACCTGTACAGCATGACGTTGTATTGTAATAAAGAACACTGTACCTAGTGTACAGCATGACGTTGTATTGTAATATAGAACACCGTACCTGTACAGCATGACGTTGTATGGCAGGAAGTGTGGAAAGAACAGCTTCATGATCCTGACAGGAAGCCACAGCATGAGCAGCACGATGGAGCCGAACACCACCTGAGACAGACGCACACATTTAACATCTTTATTTGCATTCACATTTTACAAGAAATGTCTTGAACACAAACAATAGTGGATGTGCAAACTGGATGTGAAAAACTCTACAACAAGTGCTCCAGGATACAGATCACGGGTACATAAATCATTCTCCATATATAATGGCGACCTGCCAATTATTGCAGACACTGAACAGAATTTTGCCGATGCCTGATCAGCTCTGGGCTTATTGGGCGTGCCTGCAATCTGCAGGCCCTTCACCACTGATTTATGGTCAGAGTGAAATTCAAGTAAATGTCTCACAAAGTAAAGATGACATTGCTTCATGTGCCTTCAATCAGACTGCACGATTTATACTACAGTTTGTCATATCGATATCGTCATTGTGACCACGGTTGAGAGACACGCACGCACACACACACACACACACACACACACACACACACACACACACACACACACACACACACACACACACACACACACACACACACACACACACACACACACACACACACACACACACACACACACACACACACACACACGCACACACACACACACACGCACACACACTGAACTGACCACAGAGAGAAGGAACCTCCGGAGGTGTCTGTAAACAGGCAGGTGGATCATCTCCTGCACCGGGTTGAAGTCTGGGTCGTTCAGGTTCCTCAGGAACCACAGCACGCCCGGCCGGAGAACCTACAGCACGCCAAAGACAACCACACATTAACCCAGGAACCACAGCACGCCAAAGACAACCACACATTAACCCAGGAACCACAGCACGCCAAAGACAACCACACATTAACCCAGGAACCACAGCACGCCAAAGACAACCACACATTAACCCAGGAACCACAGCACGCCAAAGACAACCACACATTAACCCAGGAACCACAGCACGCCAAAGACAACCACACATTAACCCAGGAACCTACAGCACGCCAAAGACAACCACACATTAACCCAGGAACCACAGCACGCCAAAGACAACCACACATTAACCCAGGAACCACAGCACGCCAAAGACAACCACACATTAACCCAGGAACCACAGCACGCCAAAGACAACCACACATTAACCCAGGAACCACAGCACGCCAAAGACAACCACACATTAACCCAGGAACCTACAGCACGCCAAAGACAACCACACATTAACCCAGGAACCACAGCACGCCAAAGACAACCACACATTAACCCAGGAACCACAGCACGCCAAAGACAACCACACATTAACCCAGGAACCTACAGCACGCCAAAGACAACCACACATTAACCCAGGAACCACAGCACGCCAAAGACAACCACACATTAACCCAGGAACCACAGCACGCCAAAGACAACCACACATTAACCCAGGAACCACAGCACGCCAAAGACAACCACACATTAACCCAGGAACCACAGCACGCCAAAGACAACCACACATTAACCCAGGAACCACAGCACGCCAAAGACAACCACACATTAACCCAGGAACCACAGCACGCCAAAGACAACCACACATTAACCCAGGAACCACAGCACGCCAAAGACAACCACACATTAACCCAGGAACCTACAGCACGCCAAAGACAACCACACATTAACCCAGGAACCACAGCACGCCAAAGACAACCACACATTAACCCAGGAACCACAGCACGCCAAAGACAACCACACATTAACCCAGGAACCACAGCACGCCAAAGACAACCACACATTAACCCAGGAACCACAGCACGCCAAAGACAACCACACATTAACCCAGGAACCACAGCACGCCAAAGACAACCACACATTAACCCAGGAACCACAGCACGCCAAAGACAACCACACATTAACCCAGGAACCACAGCACGCCAAAGACAACCACACATTAACCCAGGAACCACTCGGTGGCGCGCTACGAGCTTGTAGATCTGCTATTTTTCAATAGCTATAAAGCATAACATGATGCTATAACACCAAAATGGGTTCCCGTTCAGAATGGGTTAATGCAACCCCCTCTCTCTCTCTCTCTCTCTCTCTCACCTCTCGGAGCAGCAGGATGAAGGAGGCGAAGTAGAAGACGTAGACCATGCCCACCAGCCAGTGGAGGAACATGGTGGTCCCGGGGGCCGAGTCGAAGCTCGTCTCCCTGTCCTTCAGAGTGGCGTCGAACATCTCCTGCAATGGTGGACACGGTGGGACGTTTTACCATGAGATATAGACTGTAGTAGAGCCGTTTTACCATGAGAGATAGACTGTAGTAGAGCCATTTTACCATGAGAGATAGACTGTAGTAGAGCCATTTTACCATGAGAGATAGACTGTAGTAGAGCCATTTTACCATGAGAGATAGACTGTAGTAGAGCCATTTTACCATGAGATATAGACTGTAGTAGAGCCATTTTACCATGAGAGATAGACTGTAGTAGAGCCGTTTTACCATGAGATATAGACTGTAGTAGAGCCGTTTTACCATGAGATATAGACTGTAGTAGAGCCGTTTTACCATGAGAGATAGACTGTAGTAGAGCCATTTTACCATGAGAGATAGACTGTAGTAGAGCCATTTTACCATGAGAGATAGACTGTAGTAGAGCCATTTTACCATGAGAGATAGACTGTAGTAGAGCCATTTTACCATGAGATATAGACTGTAGTAGAGCCATTTTACCATGAGAGATAGACTGTAGTAGAGCCGTTTTACCATGAGATATAGACTGTAGTAGAGCCGTTTTACCATGAGAGATAGACTGTAGTAGAGCCGTTTTACCATGAGATATAGACTGTAGTAGAGCCATTTTACCATGAGAGATAGACTGTAGTAGAGCCGTTTTACCATGAGAGATAGACTGTAGTAGAGCCATTTTACCATGAGAGATAGACTGTAGTAGAGCCATTTTACCATGAGAGATAGACTGTAGTAGAGCCATTTTACCATGAGATATAGACTGTAGTAGAGCCATTTTACCATGAGAGATAGACTGTAGTAGAGCCATTTTACCATGAGAGATAGACTGTAGTAGAGCCATTTTACCATGAGAGATAGACTGTAGTAGAGCCATTTTACCATGAGAGATAGACTGTAGTAGAGCCGTTTTACCATGAGAGATAGACTGTAGTAGAGCCGTTTTACCATGAGAGATAGACTGTAGTAGAGCCGTTTTACCATGAGATATAGACTGTAGTAGAGCCATTTTACCATGAGAGATAGACTGTAGTAGAGCCGTTTTACCATGAGAGATAGACTGTAGTAGAGCCGTTTTACCATGAGATATAGACTGTAGTAGAGCCGTTTTACCATGAGAGATAGACTGTAGTAGAGCCATTTTACCATGAGAGACAGACTGTAGTAGAGCCGTTTTACCATGAGATATAGACTGTAGTAGAGCCGTTTTACCATGAGAGATAGACTGTAGTAGAGCCGTTTTACCATGAGATATAGACTGTAGTAGAGCCGTTTTACCATGAATTATAGACTGTAGCAGGATGTACATTAATTTCACCATGAGATAGAGTCGGAGTCACCAGGGGTGCCCAAAAGGTAGATCGTGATCTAGCAGTAGATCACACAGGCTGTGCAGGTAGACCACATGACATGCCCATAAAATATATAATTTAAATAAAAACTAAAACTATTTTTTGTCATCTCACACTTTAATTAAAGTGACTTCACTTGATTAATTTGATTAATAGACAAAAAAGGGAAGCTCAAACCCAAAATGCAATAACCTTTTTCCATTCCCCATTCCAAGTGCGTTTGCCTAAATATGTAACTATTTTCACCAATGGGATAATATCTGGTTGAGCTGGTCATTTTGAAAGTACCTCTCAAGTCTAAAAAGTGTGGGCACCTCCTGAGATGGACTGTAGCAGGAGGTACCGTACATTAGAGTTCTCATCGGGCCCGAAAATTAAGGCCCGGCCCTAACTGGGCCCTAACTGATCAGGCCCTAGGCCCGGCCCGGCCCGGCCCGACAAATTAGCATAGATTTTAGGCCCGACCCGGCCCTAAAATGTCGGGTCGGGCCTGGTCGGGTTTGTGCAGAATTTGAGAACTCTACACAGAGTAAAAATGAAACGCCAGTCAGCACCATCTTCATAATAGATAAATACACAAACAGACAGAACAGAACTATTATTTTTATTATTCTAAACATATTCAATATATATATTTATTTTTTCATGGAGCCCCAGGCCCGGCCCGGCCCTACTGATTAGCATACATTTTAGGCCCGGCCCGGCCCTAAAATGTCGGGTCGGGTCGGGCCTGGTCGGGTTCGGGCAGAGTTTGAGAACTCTGCCGTACATTCATAGCGTGAGCAGTTTCATCATGCACTACTTAAAATGAGTCAGTGAGGGGAAAATAGACAATGTGAGTGAGCCAGTTAGTAAATAGATGATATGTGAGTGAGCCAGTTAGTAAATAGATGACGTGAGTGAGCCAGTTAGTAAATAGATGATGTGAGTGAGCCAGTTAGTAAATAGATGATGTGAGTGAGCCAGTTAGTAAATAGACTATGTGAGTGAGCCAGTTAGTAAATAGATGATATGTGAGTGAGCCAGTTAGTAAATAGACTATGTGAGTGAGCCAGTTAGTAAATAGACAATGTGAGTGAGCCAGTTAGTAAATAGATGACGTGAGTGAGCCAGTTAGTAAATAGATGATGTGAGTGAGCCAGTTAGTAAATAGATGATGTGAGTGAGCCAGTTAGTAAATAGATGATGTGAGTGAGCCAGTTAGTAAATAGATGATGTGAGTGAGCCAGTTAGTAAATAGATGATGTGAGTGAGCCAGTTAGTAAATAGACAATGTGAGTGAGCCAGTTAGTAAATAGACGATGTGAGTGAGCCAGTTAGTAAATAGACAATGTGAGTGAGCCAGTTAGTAAATAGATGATGTGAGTGAGCCAGTTAGTAAATAGATGATGTGAGTGAGCCAGTTAGTAAATAGATGATGTGAGTGAGCCAGTTAGTAAATAGATGATGTGAGTGAGCCAGTTAGTAAATAGATGATATGTGAGTGAGCCAGTTAGTAAATAGACGATGTGAGTGAGCCAGTTAGTAAATAGATGATGTGAGTGAGCCAGTTAGTAAATAGACAATGTGAGTGAGCCAGTTAGTAAATAGATGATATGTGAGTGAGCCAGTTAGTAAATAGATGATGTGAGTGAGCCAGTTAGTAAATAGATGATGTGAGTGAGCCAGTTAGTAAATAGATGATGTGAGTGAGCCAGTTAGTAAATAAGACAATGTGAGTGAGCCAGTTAGTAAATAGATGATGTGAGTGAGCCAGTTAGTAAATAGATGATGTGAGTGAGCCAGTTAGTAAATAGATGATGTGAGTGAGCCAGTTAGTAAATAGATGACGTGAGTGAGCCAGTTAGTAAATAGATGATATGTGAGTGAGCCAGTTAGTAAATAGATGATGTGAGTGAGCCAGTTAGTAAATAGATGATGTGAGTGAGCCAGTTAGTAAATAGATGATGTGAGTGAGCCAGTTAGTAAATAGATGACGTGAGTGAGCCAGTTAGTAAATAGATGATGTGAGTGAGCCAGTTAGTAAATAGATGATGTGAGTGAGCCAGTTAGTAAATAGATGATGTGAGTGAGCCAGTTAGTAAATAGACTATGTGAGTGAGCCAGTTAGTAAATAGATGATGTGAGTGAGCCAGTTAGTAAATAGATGATGTGAGTGAGCCAGTTAGTAAATAAGACAATGTGAGTGAGCCAGTTAGTAAATAGATGATGTGAGTGAGCCAGTTAGTAAATAGATGATGTGAGTGAGCCAGTTAGTAAATAGATGATGTGAGTGAGCCAGTTAGTAAATAGATGATGTGAGTGAGCCAGTTAGTAAATAGATGATGTGAGTGAGCCAGTTAGTAAATAGACGATATGTGAGTGAGCCAGTTAGTAAATAGATGATGTGAGTGAGCCAGTTAGTAAATAGACGATATGTGAGTGAGCCAGTTAGTAAATAGATGATGTGAGTGAGCCAGTTAGTAAATAGACGATGTGAGTGAGCCAGTTAGTAAATAGATGATGTGAGTGAGCCAGTTAGTAAATAGATGATGTGAGTGAGCCAGTTAGTAAATAGATGATGTGAGTGAGCCAGTTAGTAAATAGACAATGTGAGTGAGCCAGTTAGTAAATAGATGATGTGAGTGAGCCAGTTAGTAAATAGATGATGTGAGTGAGCCAGTTAGTAAATAGATGATATGAGTGAGCCAGTTAGTAAATAGATGACGTGAGTGAGCCAGTTAGTAAATAGACGATGTGAGTGAGCCAGTTAGTAAATAGATGATGTGAGTGAGCCAGTTAGTAAATAGACGATGTGAGTGAGCCAGTTAGTAAATAGACGATGTGAGTGAGCCAGTTAGTAAATAGATGATGTGAGTGAGCCAGTTAGTAAATAGATGATGTGAGTGAGCCAGTTAGTAAATAGATGATGTGAGTGAGCCAGTTAGTAAATAGACAATGTGAGTGAGCCAGTTAGTAAATAGATGATGTGAGTGAGCCAGTTAGTAAATAGACTATGTGAGTGAGCCAGTTAGTAAATAGATGATGTGAGTGAGCCAGTTAGTAAATAGATGATGTGAGTGAGCCAGTTAGTAAATAGATGATGTGAGTGAGCCAGTTAGTAAATAGATGATGTGAGTGAGCCAGTTAGTAAATAGATGATGTGAGTGAGCCAGTTAGTAAATAGATGATGTGAGTGAGCCAGTTAGTAAATAGATGATGTGAGTGAGCCAGTTAGTAAATAGACAATGTGAGTGAGCCAGTTAGTAAATAGATGATGTGAGTGAGCCAGTTAGTAAATAGATGATGTGAGTGAGCCAGTTAGTAAATAGACAATGTGAGTGAGCCAGTTAGTAAATAGATGATGTGAGTGAGCCAGTTAGTAAATAGATGATGTGAGTGAGCCAGTTAGTAAATAGATGATGTGAGTGAGCCAGTTAGTAAATAGATGATGTGAGTGAGCCAGTTAGTAAATAGATGATGTGAGTGAGCCAGTTAGTAAATAGATGATGTGAGTGAGCCAGTTAGTAAATAGACTATGTGAGTGAGCCAGTTAGTAAATAGATGATGTGAGTGAGCCAGTTAGTAAATAGATGATGTGAGTGAGCCAGTTAGTAAATAGATGACGTGAGTGAGCCAGTTAGTAAATAGATGATGTGAGTGAGCCAGTTAGTAAATAGATGATGTGAGTGAGCCAGTTAGTAAATAGATGATATGTGAGTGAGCCAGTTAGTAAATAGACAATGTGAGTGAGCCAGTTAGTAAATAGATGACGTGAGTGAGCCAGTTAGTAAATAGATGATGTGAGTGAGCCAGTTAGTAAATAGATGATGTGAGTGAGCCAGTTAGTAAATAGATGATGTGAGTGAGCCAGTTAGTAAATAGATGATGTGAGTGAGCCAGTTAGTAAATAGACAATGTGAGTGAGCCAGTTAGTAAATAGATGATGTGAGTGAGCCAGTTAGTAAATAGATGATGTGAGTGAGCCAGTTAGTAAATAGATGATGTGAGTGAGCCAGTTAGTAAATAGATGACGTGAGTGAGCCAGTTAGTAAATAGATGATGTGAGTGAGCCAGTTAGTAAATAGATGATGTGAGTGAGCCAGTTAGTAAATAGATGATGTGAGTGAGCCAGTTAGTAAATAGATGATGTGAGTGAGCCAGTTAGTAAATAGATGATGTGAGTGAGCCAGTTAGTAAATAGATGATGTGAGTGAGCCAGTTAGTAAAGAGATGATGTGAGTGAGCCAGTTAGTAAATAGATGATGTGAGTGAGCCAGTTAGTAAATAGACTATGTGAGTGAGCCAGTTAGTAAATAGATGATGTGAGTGAGCCAGTTAGTAAATAGACGATGTGAGTGAGCCAGTTAGTAAATAGACGATGTGAGTGAGCCAGTTAGTAAATAGATGATGTGAGTGAGCCAGTTAGTAAATAGATGATGTGAGTGAGCCAGTTAGTAAAGAGATGATGTGAGTGAGCCAGTTAGTAAATAGATGATGTGAGTGAGCCAGTTAGTAAATAGATGATGTGAGTGAGCCAGTTAGTAAATAGATGACGTGAGTGAGCCAGTTAGTAAATAGATGATGTGAGTGAGCCAGTTAGTAAATAGATGATGTGAGTGAGCCAGTTAGTAAATAGATGATGTGAGTGAGCCAGTTAGTAAATAGATGATGTGAGTGAGCCAGTTAGTAAATAGATGATGTGAGTGAGCCAGTTAGTAAATAGATGATGTGAGTGAGCCAGTTAGTAAATAGATGACGTGAGTGAGCCAGTTAGTAAATAGATGATGTGAGTGAGCCAGTTAGTAAATAGATGATGTGAGTGAGCCAGTTAGTAAATAGATGATGTGAGTGAGCCAGTTAGTAAATAGATGATGTGAGTGAGCCAGTTAGTAAATAGATGATATGTGAGTGAGCCAGTTAGTAAATAGATGATGTGAGTGAGCCAGTTAGTAAATAGATGATGTGAGTGAGCCAGTTAGTAAATAGATGATGTGAGTGAGCCAGTTAGTAAATAGATGATGTGAGTGAGCCAGTTAGTAAATAGATGATGTGAGTGAGCCAGTTAGTAAATAGATGACGTGAGTGAGCCAGTTAGTAAATAGATGATGTGAGTGAGCCAGTTAGTAAATAGACAATGTGAGTGAGCCAGTTAGTAAATAGATGATGTGAGTGAGCCAGTTAGTAAATAGACAATGTGAGTGAGCCAGTTAGTAAATAGACAATGTGAGTGAGCCAGTTAGTAAATAGACAATGTGAGTGAGCCAGTTAGTAAATAGACGATGTGAGTGAGCCAGTTAGTAAATAGACAATGTGAGTGAGCCAGTTAGTAAATAGACAATGTGAGTGAGCCAGTTAGTAAATAGACAATGTGAGTGAGCCAGTTAGTAAATAGATGATGTGAGTGAGCCAGTTAGTAAATAGATGATGTGAGTGAGCCAGTTAGTAAATAGATGATGTGAGTGAGCCAGTTAGTAAATAGACAATGTGAGTGAGCCAGTTAGTAAATAGATGATATGTGAGTGAGCCAGTTAGTAAATAGATGATGTGAGTGAGCCAGTTAGTAAATAGATGATGTGAGTGAGCCAGTTAGTAAATAGATGATGTGAGTGAGCCAGTTAGTAAATAGATGATGTGAGTGAGCCAGTTAGTAAATAGACAATGTGAGTGAGCCAGTTAGTAAATAGATGATGTGAGTGAGCCAGTTAGTAAATAGATGATGTGAGTGAGCCAGTTAGTAAATAGATGATGTGAGTGAGCCAGTTAGTAAATAGATGATGTGAGTGAGCCAGTTAGTAAATAGACAATGTGAGTGAGCCAGTTAGTAAATAGATGATGTGAGTGAGCCAGTTAGTAAATAGATGATGTGAGTGAGCCAGTTAGTAAATAGATGATGTGAGTGAGCCAGTTAGTAAATAGATGATGTGAGTGAGCCAGTTAGTAAATAGACGATGTGAGTGAGCCAGTTAGTAAATAGACGATGTGAGTGAGCCAGTTAGTAAATAGATGATGTTAGTGAGCCAGTTAGTAAATAGATGATATGAGTGAGCCAGTTAGTAAATAGATGATGTGAGTGAGCCAGTTAGTAAATAGACAATGTGAGTGAGCCAGTTAGTAAATAGATGATGTGAGTGAGCCAGTTAGTAAATAGACGATGTGAGTGAGCCAGTTAGTAAATAGACGATATGTGAGTGAGCCAGTTAGTAAATAGATGATGTGAGTGAGCCAGTTAGTAAATAGATGATGTGAGTGAGCCAGTTAGTAAATAGATGATGTTAGTGAGCCAGTTAGTAAATAGATGATATGAGTGAGCCAGTTAGTAAATAGATGATGTGAGTGAGCCAGTTAGTAAATAGATGATATGAGTGAGCCAGTTAGTAAATAGATGATGTGAGTGAGCCAGTTAGTAAATAGATGATGTGAGTGAGCCAGTTAGTAAATAGATGATGTGAGTGAGCCAGTTAGTAAATAGATGATGTGAGTGAGCCAGTTAGTAAATAGATGATGTGAGTGAGCCAGTTAGTAAATAGATGATGTGAGTGAGCCAGTTAGTAAATAGATGATGTGAGTGAGCCAGTTATTAAATAGATGATGTGAGTGAGACAGTTAGTAAATAGATGATGTGAGTGAGCCAGTTAGTAAATAGATGATGTGAGTGAGCCAGTTAGTAAATAGACAATGTGAGTGAGCCAGTTATTAAATAGATGATGTGAGTGAGACAGTTAGTAAATAGATGATGTGAGTGAGCCAGTTAGTAAATAGACGATATGTGAGTGAGCCAGTTAGTAAATAGATGATGTGAGTGAGCCAGTTAGTAAATAGACGATATGTGAGTGAGCCAGTTAGTAAATAGATGATGTGAGTGAGCCAGTTAGTAAATAGATGATGTGAGTGAGCCAGTTAGTAAATAGATGATGTGAGTGAGCCAGTTAGTAAATAGATGATGTTAGTGAGCCAGTTAGTAAATAGATGATATGAGTGAGCCAGTTAGTAAATAGATGATGTGAGTGAGCCAGTTAGTAAATAGATGATATGAGTGAGCCAGTTAGTAAATAGATGATGTGAGTGAGCCAGTTATTAAATAGATGATGTGAGTGAGACAGTTAGTAAATAGATGATGTGAGTGAGCCAGTTAGTAAATAGATGATGTGAGTGAGCCAGTTAGTAAATAGATGATGTGAGTGAGCCAGTTAGTAAATAGATGATGTGAGTGAGCCAGTTAGTAAATAGATGATGTGAGTGAGCCAGTTAGTAAATAGATGATGTGAGTGAGCCAGTTAGTAAATAGATGATGTGAGTGAGCCAGTTAGTAAATAGATGATATGTGAGTGAGCCAGTTAGTAAATAGATGATATGTGAGTGAGCCAGTTAGTAAATAGATGATGTGAGTGAGCCAGTTAGTAAATAGATGATGTGAGTGAGCCAGTTAGTAAATAGATGATGTGAGTGAGCCAGTTAGTAAATAGATGATGTGAGTGAGCCAGTTAGTAAATAGATGATGTGAGTGAGCCAGTTAGTAAATAGATGATGTGAGTGAGCCAGTTAGTAAATAGACAATGTGAGTGAGCCAGTTAGTAAATAGACGATGTGAGTGAGCCAGTTAGTAAATAGATGATATGTGAGTGAGCCAGTTAGTAAATAGATGATGTGAGTGAGCCTGTTAGTAAATAGATGATGTGAGTGAGCCAGTTAGTAAATAGATGATGTGAGTGAGCCAGTTAGTAAATAGATGATGTGAGTGAGCCAGTTAGTAAATAAGACAATGTGAGTGAGCCAGTTAGTAAATAGATGATGTGAGTGAGCCTGTTAGTAAATAGATGATGTGAGTGAGCCAGTTAGTAAATAGATGATGTGAGTGAGACAGTTAGTAAATAGATGATGTGAGTGAGCCAGTTAGTAAATAGATGATGTGAGTGAGCCAGTTAGTAAATAGATGATGTGAGTGAGCCAGTTAGTAAATAGATGATGTGAGTGAGCCAGTTAGTAAATAGATGATGTGAGTGAGCCAGTTAGTAAATAGATGATGTGAGTGAGCCAGTTAGTAAATAGACTATGTGAGTGAGCCAGTTAGTAAATAGATGATGTGAGTGAGCCAGTTAGTAAATAGATGATATGTGAGTGAGCCAGTTAGTAAATAGATGATATGTGAGTGAGCCAGTTAGTAAATAGATGATGTGAGTGAGCCAGTTAGTAAATAGATGATGTGAGTGAGCCAGTTAGTAAATAGATGATGTGAGTGAGCCAGTTAGTAAATAGATGATGTGAGTGAGCCAGTTAGTAAATAGATGATGTGAGTGAGCCAGTTAGTAAATAGATGATGTGAGTGAGCCAGTTAGTAAATAGACAATGTGAGTGAGCCAGTTAGTAAATAGATGATGTGAGTGAGCCAGTTAGTAAATAGATGATGTGAGTGAGCCAGTTAGTAAATAGATGATGTGAGTGAGCCAGTTAGTAAATAGATGATGTGAGTGAGCCAGTTAGTAAATAGACGATGTGAGTGAGTCAGTTAGTAAATAGATGATGTGAGTGAGCCAGTTAGTAAATAGACGATGTGTGAGTGAGCCAGTTAGTAAATAGATGATGTGAGTGAGACAGTTAGTAAATAGATGATGTGAGTGAGCCAGTTAGTAAATAGATGATGTGAGTGAGCCAGTTAGTAAATAGACTATGTGAGTGAGCCAGTTAGTAAATAGATGATGTGAGTGAGCCAGTTAGTAAATAGATGATGTGAGTGAGCCAGTTAGTAAATAGATGACGTGAGTGAGACAGTTAGTAAATAGATGATGTGAGTGAGCCAGTTAGTAAATAGATGATGTGAGTGAGCCAGTTAGTAAATAGATGATGTGAGTGAGCCAGTTAGTAAATAGACGATGTGAGTGAGCCAGTTAGTAAATAGATGATGTGAGTGAGCCAGTTAGTAAATAGATGATGTGAGTGAGCCAGTTAGTAAATAGACGATGTGAGTGAGCCAGTTAGTAAATAGATGATGTGAGTGAGCCAGTTAGTAAATAGATGATGTGAGTGAGCCAGTTAGTAAATAGACGATATGTGAGTGAGCCAGTTAGTAAATAGACGATATGTGAGTGAGCCAGTTAGTAAATAGATTATGTGAGTGAGCCAGTTAGTAAATAGATGATGTGAGTGAGCCAGTTAGTAAATAGACGATGTGAGTGAGCCAGTTAGTAAATAGACGATGTGAGTGAGCCAGTTAGTAAATAGACGATGTGAGTGAGCCAGTTAGTAAATAGATGATGTGAGTGAGCCAGTTAGTAAATAGATGATGTGAGTGAGCCAGTTAGTAAATAGACGATGTGAGCCAGTTAGTAAATAGATGATGTGAGTGAGCCAGTTAGCAGTAGAGTAGAGTATAGTATAGTAGAGTAATTACCAGTGAACAGACATCAAGCCACCAGCCACAGATGAGTGGGAATAGACCAATTTCCATCACCACCAGTAAGGACACCTGGCATAGGGAGAAGAAAACATATGACCCTTGTGTGAAACCTTTAAATAATAATAATTATATTAGCATTACAATATAGTGCTTTACATTCACGCTCAGTTAACCCATTCTGACCGGGCACCCATTTTGGTGTCAGCATCATGTCATGCTTTAGCTATTGAAAAATAGCAGATCTACAAGCTCATAGCGCGCCACCGAGTGGCGCGCTACGAGCTCGTAGGTCTGCTATTTTTGAAAAATCGAAGAGCGACTGACATTCAGGTCAGAATGGGTTCATCAGACCAAGTGTGTGTCCGGCGGAAACCTCGTATGAATCTGATCTCGGGTCAGAATGGGTTAAAACAACGACTACCTTTTTTCCACTGACGGAAACTACAAATGAAAACTAAGCTATAGCAAACCCCCCTTTCCTGGTTACCTTGACAACGATGTAGCAGACCCCCAGCAGGCGTCTGGATCTGTGGAACCTCACCAGTGAAGCTAATGCCTGGGGGGGACACACCGTTAAGGACGCATACACACATTCATCAACATGGAGCACAACCCACCACCACATCAAATCAACATGGAAGTGCAGTGGTTCTCAACCAGTGGTCCTTAAAACAGTTTGACTGCTGAAAACGATTTACCAGACTTTTAATCAACCCCACTTCACTGCCGAGATTGTTGTATTACCTTTAGAGCATACGCTGAATTATGTGGGCTTTTAATCCGCGAAAATCGAGCGGAAAAAGCTCCCCCCGTTTGTTATGAACGGCCGCACCACCCGCCATCTTGGTACACCCGGAAGACGCAGCACAGGAGCCTCCTCCATGAGGCGTTGAACCCCATTCGTTTGCATTGGCCTCAATTTCCCAGAAGCCCTAGCAGCCCACAGCATGTGACGATTTCCGGTTTCTCCGTCAAAACAAATGCATCTAGTCTCTTTCTCCGCGGCGAAGAAGGATTTTATTTTTATTTATTACATTACGGCGGATTAAACACATAAAACAAAAGTCGCGTATGTCCGATATGGCAGCGACATTAACCTGGAGTAATCCATTCAAAGCACGGAAACTGTTAACACACACATTTTTTTTATTTTTTATTAATCCGTTTGCAAATCTTCTACTAACGTCTAGGTGTGTCTGTCATGCCCGTTTCAGCTCAGCTTGAGAGCTTATTTCAATCAATTGCCCCGTAGTATAATGTTAAATATTTCACGCCACTTTTTTTTACTGCCTTGTCTTGGCACGGTAAAAAAGGGTGATAAGTTGGAATATGTTTTTATAACTTGTGGCCTGTGTTATATATTGCTCTTTTTGTATTTCCCTATTTAACCCATTCTGAACGGGCACCCATTTTGGTGTCAGCATGACGTTATGCTTTAGCTATTTAAAAATAGCAGATCTACAAGCTCATATCGCGCCACCGAGTGGCGCGATACGAGCTTGTAGGTCTGCTATTTTTGAAAAAAATCGAAGAACGACTGACATTTTTAGAATCTGATCTCAGGTCAGAATGGGTTAATCAGACCCAGTGTGTGTCCGGCGGAAACCTCGTATGAATCTGATCTCAGGTCAGAATGGGTTAATGTTACACTGTCCTTTGTCCATCCCGTAAGGGTGTTTTACTGTTTAGTCACTTTTGTTTTGTGATCTAATTTATTTTATTTTTTCTTAGTTAGGTTATAGTAATTGTATGTTTTGTTTCTCATACGGTTAGGGACTTTTAGTTAGGGGTAATTTTTAAAGCTGGGACTCGATAAAAAAAATGAATCTAATTAATCAGAGGCTTTGCGATGAATTAATCTAGATTAATCGCATTTTAATCGCATATCAATATTCAACCCGAGAACAGCGAGAAACCTTTTTTTTTAAATGTTTTTTGGTATCCCAGTGAATCAATGAATAGTGACTACAGGATACCACTCATTTTCAACATTTTACTGTCATTAATATACCTGTTGTGGAAATAATAATAAAAGTCATGTGTTGCCTAGAACTGGAGGTCTGATTTTTTTTTAGTAACAGTAACAAGTACATCTCAGTGACATCACAAAGCTGTACTTACTTCATATTGTTACTGTTTTTTGTCAGACCTCCAGTTCTAGGCAACACAAAATGGGGTGACTTATTATTATTTCCAGTTTTCAGTACTATAGAAAAGTGAGAAACGTTCTGCGGTGAAAAAAAAAGGTGCGATTAATTTATCTGTAGTTAATCGCGATTAATTTTTCTGTAGTTAATTAATCTAAATGAATCGCAATTAGTCCCGGCCCTAGTAATTTTATTTCTTAGATAGCAAGTTTTCTATAATGTAAACTGACACCCTGAAGCGATTATGCACTCTTTTTTTTTTATCTCCGTCCAAAGAAAAAAAAAGAGATAATAAAAAAATCATCTACGACCTACAAGCTCATAGTGCGCCACCGAGTGGCGCGCTATGAGCTTGTAGGTCTGCTATTTTTTTTAAATCGAAGAACCACTGACATAGAAACATAGCTTTTTCAGAAAACTGTCAGGATGTAGAAGACATTTTTAGAATCTGATCTCAGGTCAGAATGGGTTATGTTGGGTCCACGGTACGGAAGGATACGTGACAGAAGATGAGCGAGGTGGCAAGCAGGACGTATCCCACCACGGTGGTGATGAGGCCGTCGAAGTGGGACGCTCTGATCTGCAACAACAACAACAACAACAGGGATATGACATCGTCAATACAGTGACGCGCGGAAATCAATGCTGAATAGCATCGATCAAACGGTCACAATTATTACGCAATAATCATCTGGTCACAATTATCTGAGATAATTATTTTTACATAATTGTCTCCGTGTTGAAAGACATAAATATACATAAAAAAAAAACCCTGAAATAGCAGACCTACGAGATTACTTTTAATAGCTACAAGAAATAACTATACAAGATTATATTATACTACAATCTTGTAGCTATGACATGAACAAGTATGACATGTATAAACTTGGCTGTCATTTCTTGGTATATTTCAGTTATTGTCATATCAGTCCTGTGCACTTTTTGCACTTTCATCGACTAGTGGATTCACTAGTCGACTAGTAAACTAGTCGACTAGTGGATTCACTAGTCGACTAGTTTACTAGTTTACTAGTAAACTAGTAAACTAGTCGACTAGTGAATCCACTAGTCGACTAGTGGATTCACTAGTCGACTAGTGGATTCACTAGTCGACTAGTTTACTAGTTTACTAGTAAACTAGTAAACTAGTCGACTAGTGAATCCACTAGTCGACTAGTTTACTAGTTTACTAGTAAACTAGTAAACTAGTCGACTAGTGGATTCTAGGGCTGTCCCCGACTAAGGATTTGTATAGTCGACTGATAGATGAATAAATTTGCTGTTAGTCGACTAATAGTCGACTGAGCAAAAAAATATATATATTTTTTATTTTTTATTTTTTTTGCCCCAAAAAATTGTATATAAAAATACAATATTTACAAAAATATACAAAAATATTGTATTATTCCACTAGGTCTGTGGGGGACATAAACACATTTGAACATTCTGACTGTTCAAATCTTTTTTTTTAACAACTGAGAGGCTTGTCATTAGCCAGATTGAGCACAGCAGGTGAGATTGAGATTCTGGCGTCTATCAGGCCAAAAAGATTTTTTTTTTATGAACATCGACTATGAGGTGGTCAGTCGACTGAGACCCGTTCCGATCGATTAGTCGACTATTCGACTAATCGAGGTCAGCCCTAGTGGATTCACTAGTCGACTAGTTGCTTAATGCCCTAATGTGAACGTGTATGTTATTTGTATGCAGCTGTGACTGACAACCTTGAACCTTGAAAACAGTGAGCGTTCAACTCAACCAAACGCACGGAAATCAATGCTGAATAGCATCGATCGACGTTCGAATCGATCAATCGACCGACCGACCGCTAGGATTGTCACAATTATTCGTCTACATAATAATCGCCTGGTCGCAATTATCTGAGATAGTCGCAATTATTTTTTACATAATGTGCCGTGTTGAAAAAATAGTAAAATACATAAAGAAACTGAAATAGCAGACCTACAAGATTACTTTGAACCCATTCTGACCGGGCACCCATTTTGGTGTCGGCATCATGTTATGCTTTAGCTATTCAAAAAATAGCAGATCTACAAGCTCATATCGCGCCACCGAGTGGCGCGATACGAGCTTGTAGGTCTGCTATTTTTTGAAAAATCGAAGAACAACTTTTTTTTTTTAGAATCTGATCTCAGGTCAGAATGGGTTCATCAGACCAGTGTGTGTCCATGTGGAAAACCTCGTATGAATCTGATCTCAGGTCAGAATGGGTTAATAATAGCTACAAGGAATAATTAGAAGGTTACATACTATACTGGGTCCGTGCGTGCGTGCACTTACGTATTCCTCAAAGCCCAGGCCCACCACCGTGAAGTGGCCGATGTGGTACGGACAGAAGGCTACAGAGAGAGAGAGAGAGAGAGAGAGACACAGAGAGACACACAGAGAGAGAGAGAGAGAGAGAGAGAGAGAGAGGGGGAAACAACAAGGTCAAGATCATCACTGTACATCCACCACCCCAGCACCTTAGAGTATATATATTTATAGAGAAGGCACCCAGAGGAAATCTTGAGGCGAAATGGACATAGTGGCCGAATGAAGGTATTGCAGCCTGGGCCCCAAACACATGAACGCGCTGTCCGTTGACTAACATTGTACACGTTCACGACGGACGACGCTCGTGCGCGTTCAACGGCAGCGCGTTCATGTGTTTGGGGCCACTCACCATTGCAATCCGTCCCAGAATGCACTCTGTTCCTACCAGGAAGGAGGAGTGAATCCGCCTCATGCGCTTTTGAGCAACTTAATGCAAGTGGATGGGAGGAGAACTCGGGTGTCTTCTCTATAGATATATAACTCTATGCCCAGCACCGACATGTGAGATCCCACAGGGGTTGACACTAAGGGTCTCTCAGAGGCACTTGCCCTTGCCCATCGGGCAAGTAAAGGTCATGTTGTGTACTTGCCCAAAGGTCATGCCCACTTGCCCCGAAACGCCATTAAGAAAATTATAGGTAACATTTGAATTACCGTACAATTTAACTTTTTTTTTTTTTTTTTTTACTTTCTGGGGCTGTGCGATAAAATAAGTCATACCTCAAATCGTCATGCCAAATACCTACAAATATCTTATATATTTTTAAGTCTAGCAACAGTGGAAAACAGCACATTATAGGTAAACAGTGCTCTAATTTGACATTCCACAGGCCATAGGACAGAGAGAGCGCTCTGGCCACGTTCAGGTGTATTTAGACACATCTCTGGTGTTGTGTTTATAGAGTACCGAAGTCCTGACGTAACTCGCTCATCCCTTCGATTCCCCTGGTTCTAAAGTCCTGACGTAACTCGCTCATCCCTTCCATTCCCCTGGTTCTAAAGTCCTGACGTAACTCGCTCATCCCTTCGATTCCCCTGGTTCACGGAAATAATTTCTCTATGGAGAATAACATGGGGTGATCTTAATATCGTCTACTATAAGCGTTGTGGTCCAAAAATAAACAAGCTGTCTCGGCGTTATTGTCAGGGAGGTGTCTCTGTATCGTTTGCAACAGTCAGTCACTCATATATGATACAGTCTGCTTCTAGCGAAAATCTAACTAATTCAGCAGCAGTAACATTAGCGTTTTCTCTCAGTCAGTTGATTCTTCATATCCATATGAGTGAAGCGGCCGGGGTGACATGTTTATTTTTCAAACACAGTTCTTATATGAAGCAATCTAAAAATCCTCCTATGGCGATTTCAATGCAACTAAAAAAATACATGAACCTGGGGACTGACGCCCTCTACTGAAAGTGACGTCAGACTTCGGTGCTCTATAGAGTAGATATTATGTCTCCTCTCAAACAAGCACTCGCCCCTGTTCGGGGCAACCTGAAAGCAAACTCCACCTGCCCGGAAGTTTTATTTACCTGCCTGGGGGGGGGCAGGTGGGCAACCCTTAGTGTCAACGCCTGTCCCACACACTGCACCGCTGCATGCTATGGCGATATGGCTGCATGTTGTGTACAGTACCGTATGCGTGTATGAATGAATGTAAATGTCTGTCTGAAACATACCGAACACCAGAATGAAGAGAGTGTTCAAGGACACCACCCAGAACACGTGCTCCTGCAGAAGACACCAAGGAAGAACACACAAAAAGGATTATAAAATCTCTACTAACTAGTAGTGATTTACAGCAGTAACAATGTGTGTGTGTGTGTGTGTGTGTGTGTGTGTGTGTGTGTGTGTGTGTGTGTGTGTGTGTGTGTGTGTGTGTGTGTGTGTGTGCGTGCGTGTGTGTGTGTGCGTGCGTGCCTTACCAGAAAAACCAGGGAGCCATCCAGGCCCAGCATCTGAGTGAAACAGAAACAGAGGACACCAACTCATCAACACCAGTTCAAAAAACTCATTCGGCACCACAGCGCCATCTGGTGGAGGGCTCTCGCCACCACAAGTGCACTGTCAATGAGAGAGGCTTTTAACTTGAAAGCCGTTTTGGCCAGAAACCGCTGAGTCAGGAAGTAAAAAGCCACTATGTCTGGGCCAAGGAAGCTCTGAGAAAGAAGAGAAGTGGTCACGTGACTGGGCTGCGCCATGACACTTTCATGGGAGCCAAACTCACACCGGTAGTGCAATGAATACATGGCAGAGAATGGAGCCGGCTGGACCAGCTCATAACAAACATTATTTATGAACAATTGAGACCTTTTGTAAAGTAATCACTTCTGGAAAATAACAGAAGACATGATTATCACAGGTTGTTTTCTAATCACTTACTTTTCGATGTGCACAGAGTGCACAGTATATCATTTTATCTGAGGATCTAAACAGCAGCAGGTATCGTTTCTGGCTCCGAAGTATCGCGAGATTTCGCTGCCAGACAGGAAACGGTGGGAAGTATCGCGATACTTGAAATGTGCGTTTAGAAATGTACTTTGTACTTTATGGTATCTCTATTTTTATAGAGATACCATACCTCTATAAACATTACACAGTGTACACATCGAATAACAACACAGCAGACAATAATGTGTTACATGTCTTCTGTTATTTTCCAGCAGTGATTACTTTACAAAAGGTCTCAGTCATTCATAAATAATGTTTGTTCATGAGCTGGTCACTGAGCTCTCATTGACTCCAGTGTTCATGAGCTGGTCACTGAGCTCTCATTGACTCCAGTGTTCATGAGCTGGTCACTGAGCTCTCATTGACTCCAGTGTTCATGAGCTGGTCACTGAGCTCTCATTGACTCCAGTGTTCATGAGCTGGTCACTGAGCTCTCATTGACTCCAGTGTTCATGAGCTGGTCACTGAGCTCTCATTGACTCCAGTGTTCATGAGCTGGTCACTGAGCTCTCATTGACTCCAGTGTTCATGAGCTGGTCACTGAGCTCTCATTGACTCCAGTGTTCATGAGCTGGTCACTGAGCTCTCATTGACTCCAGTGTTCATGAGCTGGTCACTGAGCTCTCATTGACTCCAGTGTTCATGAGCTGGTCACTATGAGCTCTCATTGACTCCAGTGTTCATGAGCTGGTCACTGAGCTCTCATTGGCTCCAGTGCATTCTGCCAAACTTCCGGGTAGTTTGGCTCCCGTGAAAGTATCCATGAAAGTGTCATGGCGCAGCCCAGTCACGTGACCACTTCACTTCCTTCTCAGAGCTTCCTTGGTCTGGGTCGTGGCTCAGCGGTCCAGGCACCTTGGCTGGTATAATCCAGTCTGGCAGTGTGCCGCGGGTTCGACTCCCGACCCCGACGGGCGACGGCCTTTACTGCATGTCTCCCCCCCCCCCCCCCCCCTTCCCCCATCTCTCTCCCCATTTCCTGTCAGCCTATACTGTCTGTCCCTCCATAAAAAATATAAAATAAAAACATTAAAAAAAAGTAAGCCACTATGTAACATGTCTCGTGATCGTCATTTAATCCACCCAAAACATGATTTTTTTAACCCATTCTGACCGGGCACCCATTTTGGTGTTGGCATCATGTTATGCTTTAGCTATTGAAAAATAGCAGATCTACAAGCTCATATCGCGCCACCGAGTGGTGCGATACGAGCTTGTAGGTCTGCTATTTTTGAAAAATCGAAGAGCGACTGACATTTTTAGAATCTGATCTCAGGTCAGAATGGGTTCATCAGACCAGTGTGTGTCCGGCAGAAACCTCGTATGAATCTGATCTCAGGTCAGAATGGGTTAAAGGGAAATACTATCGTTTGGATAAATATCAATAATACAAATCGACACGGTATGAAACAGTCAGGGTTGCTCACCCTTTCCCAGGTCAGTTCCTCTGCGGCGCGGTCCCACTCCAACGCGTTCCAGTTCAGGTCGTCTGCATGGAGGGAAAAGAGGAGACGCATGTATAGAAATATATAAATTAGGGCTGGGACTAATTGCGATTAATTACGATTAATTAACTACAGAAAAATTAATGCATTAAAAAAATTAACGCATTTTAATCGCAGTATTTTTTTCACCGCGGAACGTTGTCACTGGACAGTTTTCAGACGGACCTGCGCACCAAGTGTCCGTGTCCTCTTCAGACAATAACACCACCAGAAACCTCAGACAGTTCACCAGACTGGGGGAAGCCGCTGAGATCACTTTGCTTGTCCCCGTGGATTGGAAATAGGATTTAAAAGGCTATCCGATGGTAGCGTGGATTACAGCACAGTTGTGTGCAATTATTCAATAAAGAATTATTACCCCTATTACTACAAAAACAATGTTTTATTGCTTAAACTTATGTATTCACTATTCATTGATTCACTAGTATACCAAAATCCATTTGAAAAAAATGCTTTCTCACTGTTCTCGGGTCAAATAATATGCGATTAAAATGTGATTAATCTAGATTAATTAATCGCAAAGCCTCTGATTAATTAGATATTTTTTTTTAATCGAGTCCCAGCTCTAATATAAATATGAAAATAGCCGATCTACAAGCTCACAGCGTGGGGTGACACGTCGGGGGGGGGGGGGCTTGTAGGTTTGGGACGTCTAATCTCTCTTTTGGGTCTCGATCTGAACCACTGATCTACAGTATATCAAGAAAAAAGGGAAAACGTGCTGCTAATTGGGTCCTCTGATTAAATAAGAAAGGGGGGCCCCCGGCCCGTCGTACTGACCTTGACCTCCGTTGTTGCCGTCGGCAGCCTCGTCCTCCCTGCCCTCGTCTTCCTCCTCGTCCTCCTCCTCCTCCTCCTCGTCGTCGTCGTCGTCGTTGTCCAGCTCGGGGTCATCTCCCTGATCGGGTGCTTCCTCTGGGTGGTCGGGGCCGGCGGCGGGGCCCTCGGGGGGGTGGGCTGCTGCTGCTGCCGGGCCCCCCGGGGCCCCCCCGGCCTGGGGGTCTACGGCCACGTTACCGTCCTGCTGGGCGGAGGAGAAACACGTTGAATAGAGGCGTATATGCGGCGTGTGACATCATCATATTACATAGAACATATTACTCCAGTATTGGCTTCACTGCACTGGCTTCCCGGTTGTTTTTAGGATTATTTTACTTGTCTATAAAGCTCTTAATGGTCTCGCACCTTCCTACCTACATGACTGCCTGCCTAAATATGTCCCAAACCGCCCCCTAAGGTCTTCCACTGCTGGCCTGCTCGCTTTGCCTAAAGAAATGGCAACTAAAAAATACGGGGAAGCAGCTTTTTGCTTCTAGGGGCCGACGGCGTGGAACAAACTCCTACTGTACCTTCGACAGGCAGCCTCTGTAGTTTAACAAACTCCCACTGTACCTTCGACAGGCAGCCTCTGTAGTTTAACAAGCTCCCACTGTACCTTCGACAGGCAGCCTCTGTAGTTTAACAAGCTCCCTCTGTACCTTCGACAGGCAGCCTCTGGAGACATTTTTAAATCACAGCTCAAGACCCACTTCTACACCCTTGCTTTTAATTGATATTTTATTTTTTTGTTATTCATGTCCTCACTGTATTGCATTACTGTCGTTGCCTTGCTTTTCTTTTATTCTCCATTGTTCTGTAAAGCACTTTGAGCTGCATTTCATGTCATGAAAGGTGCTATACAAATAAAGTTTTATTATTATTATTATCATACCTGGAGGTTATGCGGGAACGCCTACTGAGTGGCAAAAATAATAACTACTTTGTGGCCTTCACAGCCCCATACCTCCAAACAGAAAATAATAACTACTTTGTGGCCTTCACAGCCCCATACCTCCAAACAGAAAATAATAACTACTTTGTGGCCTTCACAGCCCCATACCTCCAAACAGAAAATAATAACTACTTTGTGGCCTTCACAGCCCCATACCTCCAAACAGAAAATAATAACTACTTTGTGGCCTTCACAGCCCCATACCTCCAAACAGAAAATAATAACTACTTTGTGGCCTTCACAGCCCCATACCTCCAAACAGAAAAGGCCTATCTGATTAGTTCCTAATAGAGGGTATGCGCATGCTTAACCCATTCTGACCTGAGATCAGATTCATACGAGGTTTCCGCCGGACACACACTGGTCTGATGAACCCATTCTGACCTGAGATCAGATTCTAAAAATGTCAGTTGCTCTTCGATTTTTCAAAAATAGCAGACCTACAAGCTCGTATCGCGCCACTCGGTGGCGCGATATGAGCTTGTAGATCTGCTATTTTTCAATAGCTAAAGCATAACATGATGCCGACACCAAAATGGGTGCCCGTTCAGAATGGGTTAAAGTGAGTGGCAAATCGAGTGGCAAATCGAGTGGCAAAGTGAGTTTAACGTCGTTTAATGCAATCAGAGAGGACTTTTCTGTGTGGATGTCTGGGCTGTCGAGGCCAGAAAGTAGTGTTTTTTGCCACTCAGTGGGCGTTCCTGCATAACTTCCTGGTTTGATGATGATGTCACGGGCATACCCTCTATTATCATTTAGCTGGGGCCTCTGGTAATATTCTCACTCCCATGCGAGGATTTTTACCCATGATTTGAACCCTGCGGCTTATACAACGGTGCGGCTAATCTATGGATTTTTACAGCTAACGCAGAGCCATCTCAGGCTCTGAGCTAACGTAGCTGTGGCTTATAGTCCGGTGCGGCTTGTATATGGGATTTTCCCTAAATTTGGCTGGTGCGGCTTATATTCAGGTGCGGCTTATAGCTGGGAAGCGTCTCAGGTCCCCAGTTTCTCTCTAAAATTGCACTTTGTGCAATGTGAGGTCGGGGGTTCGATCCCCGGGCTGGGTCACACTGTAAGAAGATGGGACCCAATGCCTCCCTGGTTGGCACTCAGCATACACATGGATAGCAGGGGTCATCAGTACAGTATCAGGGGTGTCCAAACTCTTTTCAAAGGGGGCCATATTAGAAAATATGAAAACACCCAAAGGCCAACTATTATCTCCTGACATAATGTAGCGTCGGACTAGTCTACAACAAAGTCACATACATGTGCATCGCATTTAAACGATTCTATTGAACTCATCATATCATCATCATCATCATCAATATTTCATATCGATGGTCTTTAGTCGGGTGTGTGCTGTGAACACAAAGTGTCTCTCAGCCTTTTTTCAGCCATATGTCACACATTACCAAATGTAACCAGGCGAGCAACGTAGAAATAATAATACAAGGAAGAAGGAACAAGGAACACTGACAAATTATATTCTGGGAAATGCCCAGGTTAAAAAGCTTGAATGCCTCCCCCTGGCCTGATGGAGGGGGAAGGAACTGGTCTCTAAACTGCCTCCCCCTGGCCAGCCGGGGCGCCTGATGGAGGGGAAAGGAACTGGTCTCTATACTGCCTCCCCCTGGCCAGCCGGGGCGCCTGATGGAGGGGAAAGGAACTGGTCTCTATACTGCCTCCCCCTGGCCAGCCGGGGCGCCTGATGGAGGGGAAAGGAACTGGTCTCTAAACTGCCTCCCCCTGGCCAGCCGGGGCGCCTGATGGAGGGGAAAGGAACTGGTCTCTATACTGCCTCCCCCTGGCCAGCCGGGGCGCCTGATGGAGGGGAAAGGAACTGGTCTCTAAACTGCCTCCCCCTGGCCAGCCGGGGCGCCTGATGGAGGGGGAAGGAACTGGTCTCTATACTGCCTCCCCCTGGCCAGCCGGGGCGCCTGATGGAGGGGAAAGGAACTGGTCTCTATACTGCCTCCCCCTGGCCAGCCGGGGCGCCTGATGGAGGGGAAAGGAACTGGTTGGAATAACGTGTTCCTTCCACGCGCTACGTCCAACCAGGGAAACTCCCCACTGTCAGGTTGTAAAGGAGCAACTTGGACACTCAGGCATGAAGGAAGCATGAGTTCAAGTCCGTTGCTCTCCCCAGGTTGGTGGAGGGTGTGTAGAGCCCAGGATCACATTAGATAATTGACACAGGGGTGAAAAATGGGTTACAAAATCGTGGTATAAAAAATATATTAGAAAGAAAAAGTAGTGATCTAAATGTTATGATCAACGGTAGAGGGGTCACTCACGTCATTGTGTTACTAGTAGTGATCTAAATGTTATGATCAACAGTAGAGGGGTCACTCACTGTGTTGTTTTTGGCATCAGATTTCTATTTTAGTTTTAGTCATAGTCTTTTGAATAGTTTTCATTTAGTTTTAGTCACATTTTAGTCACCCGGAATGTTTTATTGTTAGTCTAGTTTTAGTCGACTAAATGTCATAAGATTTTAGTCGACTAAATCTACAGGTAAGTCGACTAAAATGTATTTTAGTGGGCCTTGATGCCGTCATAATGACTGTTTTTACACTTGCTGAAAATAGCCGATCTACAAGCTCACAACGCGCTTGTAGATCTGCTATTTTCAGCATGCAACCAAGTGTAAAATGACGTATACTGGATATCTTGTCCACTAGTCCCTTCCTAACATTTTAGTCTAGTTGTTATTTGTTGACGAAATTGTCAGTATATTCAGTCTTAGTTTTAGTCACCATAGCTTAGTTTTAATTTAGTTTCCATTTAGTTTTCGTCAGTGGAAAAAAGGTAGTCGACGAACATTTTTCGTCTTAGTTTTAGTCGACGAAAACAACACTGGTCACTCACGTCATTGTGTGGCGCGGCTGCAGCAGCAGCGGCGCCGCCGTTGTTGTTGTTGTTGTTGGGCTGGCGGTGTGGGGGGGCGGCAGGCTGCTGGTTCTGCTCCAGCCACTGGGGGGCGCCGCCGTGCACGATCTGCTCCCTGAGCCACACCAGGCTGATGAAGGCGCACAGCGTGCAGGTGACCACGAAACAGCCCTGTAAGCAGTCCGCCAGCAGGTTGTCCCTGTGGGGGGGGGGGGGGGGGGGGAGATGAATTATGATTCTATTATAGCACCTAACCCTTTGCATGTCAAGGTCCATTATTCATTGAATAATGAGCTCTCGGTGTGTGTGTGAATGGGTGAATATAATGCACAGTCTGTGTAAAGCGAGCGCTATATAAATGCACCATTTACCATTTCATGTGAAAGCATCAACCTAAAGCAATTTAACCCATTCTGACCGGGCACCCATTTTGGTGTCAGCATCATGTTATGCTTTAGCTATTTAAAAATAGCAGATCTACAAGCTCATATCGCGCCACCGAGTGGCGCGATACGAGCTTGTAGGTCTGCTATTTTTGAAAAAAATCGAAGAACGACTGACATTTTTAGAATCTGATCTCAGGTCAGAATGGGTCAATCAGACCAGTGTGTGTCCAGTGGAAACCTTCGTATGAATCTGATCTCAGGTCAGAATGGGTTAAAGAGAGGCTCAAACAGGAATTATTGGATAAATATAACCTGGAATGAGTGGGGAGTCGAGTTATGTTATGGTATGTAGTGTTGTATTGAAACATTTTAGCTTTGTCTTTTTTTGTCCTCGTTTCTCGTTGTCTGTTTCTTTTTTTTTTCTTCTTTTTCTTTCTTTTTTTCTTTTATAAATGTCATTCGTTAGTTTTGTTTATATGTTGATTGTTATGCATATCCTCATTAGTATTTTTGGAATACATTGGGATAAGGATAGGCACTAATAAGCTATAAGCTTCTGCCTATGCCTTTTCCATCACCTTATTCATGTACAATTTAGTGACTGAAAACAAAACTTGAAAATAAGAAAACTTACGTTGAAAGCATGTCCAACGGCAGGGTAAGGAGAGAGCTCACTGAGCCTGTAAATAAACATTTGTAGATCCGACCTGTGGACAGACAGACAGACAGACAGACAGACAGTCTCATTAACACTGACATCGACCTGTGGACAGACAGACAGACACACAGTCTCATTAACACTGACATCGACCTGTGGACAGACAGACAGACACACAGTCTCATTAACACTGACATCGACCTGTGGACAGACAGACAGACACACAGTCTCATTAACACTGACATCGACCTGGGGACAGACAGACAGACACACAGTCTCATTAACACTGACATCGACCTGTGGACAGACAGACAGACACACAGTCTCATTAACACTGACATCGACCTGTGGACAGACAGACAGACACACAGTCTCATTAACACTGACATCGACCTGTGGACAGACAGACAGACACACAGTCTCATTAACACTGACATCGACCTGTGGACAGACAGACAGACACACAGTCTCATTAACACTGACATCGACCTGTGGACAGACAGACAGACACACAGTCTCATTAACACTGACATCGACCTGTGGACAAACAGACAGACAGACAGTCTCATTAACACTGACATCATGATACATGGTAGTTATTATTAGTATTATATGGTAGTAGTGGATAATAACTATTACAGTACAAAATACTAAATCCCCTAAAGTATGTATTATCCCATTTAGGCCTGACGTAAAATAAGATAAAAAGTATTGTTCCGCATTTTTCGCGATTTTTCAAAAATAGCAGACCTACAAGCTCGTAGCGCGCCACCGAGTGGCGCGCCACCGAGTGGCGCGCTACGAGCTTGTAGGTCTGCTATTTTTCAATAGCTAAAGTATAACATAAATGCTTAGTTAAAACACCAAAAGGGGTTCCCGTAGTATAAGGTATTTATTTACTAATCCTAGTTCTGCTTTTTCTGTCAAATTGAAGTAAAGGCCAATGTGTTTATTTTTCTGTCAAATTGAAGTAAAGACCAATGTGTTTATTTTTCTGTCAAATTGAAGTAAAGACCAATGTGTTTATTTTTCTGTCAAATTAAAGTAAAGACCAATGTGTTTATTTTTCTGTCAAATTGAAGTAAAGGCCAATGTGTTTATTTTTCTGTCAAATTGAAGTAAAGACCAATGTGTTTATTTTCCTGTCAAATTGAAGTAAAGACCAATGTGTTTATTTTTCTGTCAAATTGAAGTAAAGACCAATGTGTTTATTTTTCTGTCAAATTGAAGTAAAGACCAATGTGTTTATTTTTCTGTCAAATTGAAGTAAAGACCAATGTGTTTATTTTTCTGTCAAATTGAAGTAAAGACCAATGCGTTTATTTTTCTGTCAAATTGAAGTAAAGACCAATGTGTTTATTTTTCTGTCAAATTGAAGTAAAGACCAATGTGTTTATTTTTCTGTCAAATTGAAGTAAAGACCAATGCGTTTATTTTTCTGTCAAATTGAAGTAAAGACCAATGTGTTTATTTTTCTGTCAAATTGAAGTAAAGACCAATGTGTTTATTTTTCTGTCAAATTGAAGTAAAGACCAATGTGTTTATTTTTCTGTCAAATTGAAGTAAAGACCAATGTGTTTATTTTTCTGTCAAATTGAAGTAAAGACCAATGTGTTTATTTTTCTGTCAAATTGAAGTAAAGACCAATGCGTTTATTTTTCTGTCAAATTGAAGTAAAGACCAATGTGTTTATTTTTCTGTCAAATTGAAGTAAAGACCAATGTGTTTCTTTTCATTCCGTTTTGTTTGTTTCCGATATATAAGAAGCGCAGCATCGTTGATACACCATTCTCTTTATTTAGCTTTCCTTTCCTTTTTTTAACCCATTCTGAACGGGAACCCATTTTGGTGTCAGCATTACGTTATGCTTTAGCTATTGAAAAATAGCAGATCTACAAGCTCATAGCGCGCCACCGAGTGGCGCGCTAAGAGCTTGTAGGTCTGCTATTTTTGAAAAATCGAAGAACGACTGACATAGAAACATAGCTTTTTCAGAAAACTGTCATTTTCAAACAGACATTTTTAGAATCTGACCTCAGGTCAGAATGGGTTAAAGATTAGTTTTTGGGGCTTTTTATGCCTTTATTCATAGGGATAGTATACAGACAGGAAAGGGGGGGAGAGAGAGAGAGAGAGATGGGGAGTGAGTCGTCCGGGCCAGTTTCCATTTTTTTCTGCAGTGACAATGAATTGAAATATTAATAAGCATAGTATAAGGCCCCAGCCCAGGGTGCAGTTCCACTTACATGCTGTGAGGGGCACCACCCCCAGCCAGGCGAACGCCACCAGGGTGTAGTGGAACCAGTATCGAATGGCCGTTCCGACGCTGGTCACCAGCCCCGCGAAGATGTCCTGGACGGGCAGGCGAGAAGGCATGTCTGGAGAGTAGACTGCATGGAGGGAAGAGAGTAACAGGGTTAGGGTTAACCCATTCTGACCTGAGATCAGATTCATACGAGGTTTCCACTGGACACACACTGGTCTGATTAACCCATTCTGACCTGAGATCAGATTCTAGAAAATGTCAGTCGCTCTTCGATTTTTCAAAAATAGCAGACCTACAAGCTCGTATCGCGCCACTCGGTGGCGCGATACGAGCTTGTAGATCTGCTATTCTTCAATAGCTAAAGCATAACATGATGCTGACACCAAAATGGGTGCCCGGTCAGTGCTTCCCAAACTTTTTTTTGACCGTGACCCAAAAGAGTTAAAATAGCAGATCTACAAGCTGGCTCACAGGGCTTGTAGCTCACAGCTTGTAGCTTGTAGATCGGCTATTTTCACTACTTCTTAAACATTTGTTTTCTAATTCATGGAATTTCGTATTTATTTATTCATGAAATTACATTGAAAAAACAAAACAAAAAAATCATTGAATTTGTTAGTTCGTGTTTATTTATTTATACATCTATATTTATTTTTTATTTTTTATTTTTTTTGGGGGGGGGGGGGTGTTTTCGAATTTTTTCTTTCAAATAATTTTAATTAAAGACAAAATGTGGGAGACAAAAAAATAATGTTTGGGGAAACAGTGATCTACAAGCTCACGAACGTTGCAGCGTGACAACGTCGTGAGCTTGTAGATCAGCCCTTTTTGAGTGGTGCAACCACTATGTTTAGAGTACCAGTAGGGGCAGAGAGTGGGGAGAGAGAGGTGTCTGCTAAATGCTAATTCCCCCACACAGTAACTCTGTCATCATTTCTCAACCGTTTCGGATACGGGCGGCTCGCCGGAGCCGGGCTTGGCACCCTGGGCGCGTTCCTGTGGGTCTGGAAGTTCCGGGGACCCACCGGGGACCCCCCCACACGGAGTTGCACCACTCACTTCACACTGGGGTGATTCTTTTTTGTTTCCAGTAGGCGACAAAAGAATGCCACAGACGGAGTGAAATCGTCCGTCTTCTTGCAGACAGACAGACAGACAGACAGACAGACAGACAGACAGACAGACAGACAGACAGACAGAATCACCTCAATCATGATGACTTCAGTTTGTTTGAACACAAAGGAAAAAGTGAGAAGTCACAGCACTTACTTGGTGTAAATGCAAATCGGTGTTTGCATAATTCACAGTATTCTTTTCGGCTGTGTTTGAGCCACTGAAGCAGGCTGTGGGGAGAGAGAGAGAGAGAGAGAGAGAGAGAGAGAGAGAGAGAGAGAGAGAGAGAGAGAGAGAGAGAGACAGAGACAGAGACAGAGACAGAGACAGAGACAGAGACAGAGACAGAGACAGAGACAGAGACAGAGACAGACAGAGAGACAGAGAGACAGAGACAGAGACAGAGACAGAGACAGAGACAGAGACAGAGACAGAGACAGAGACAGAGACAGAGACAGAGACAGAGACAGAGACAGACAGAGACAGAGACAGAGACAGAGACAGAGACAGAGACAGAGACAGAGACAGAGAGACAGAGAGAGAGAGGATGCATAATGAGTGTTTGTTGTCTGCGTTCCTTTGGCACATTTACATGACTATACAGTAGCTGGTGAGTTCCCCTCCTCCCCCTCCCCCCCCCCCCCTACTGTCAGTGTCTATCACTGTATGCATGACATCACACCACGCCACCAGGAAGGCCCAGTGTTGTTTTTGGCAGCGAATCTAGATTTTTAGTTTTTAGTCATGGTCTCTTTGATTGGTTTTCATTTAGTTTTAAGTCACATTTTAGTCACCTGGAATGTTTTAGTGTTAGTTTAGTTTTAGTCGACTATAAATGTCATGAGATTTTAGTCGACAAAAATGTGTTTTGGCGGGCCTTGATGCCGTCGAAATGACTGATTTTACACTTGCTGAAAATAGCAGATCTACAAGCTCACAACGCGTCGCGCGAGCTTGTAGATCTGCTATTGTCAGTATGCAACCAAGTGTAAAATGACTTCTCTTGTCCATTTGTAGTGGTTTAGTTTTAGTCGTCATAGCTTAGTTTTCATTTAGTTTCCATTTAGTTTTCATCAGTGAAAAAAGTTATTTTTCGTCTTGGTTTTAGTCGACGAAAACAACACTGCAGGTAGCCAAAGAAGGCAATGTAGACATCCACTGACAAAACCTAAATAAAAACACACAAACAAAACTAAGCTATGACGACTAAGACTAAATATAGACCATTTTGTCAACAAATACGAGGTCCATTTGGTTCCATGTTGTCCACACTCTCAGAATTATGGGAATCCTTACCAAATGTGAGAACCACTAGTATTAGTGGCTGGTGTGTCGTAGTAAATGTCATCTTTGTCATCTTTTAAAACACTTTTAAAAACCCATATCTGTTCAGGAAAGCCTTCCCACAATTGTAATTGTAAGTCACTCGAAACCTGCAATGTTTTTACATCTTTCTTAGTTTAATAATTGTTTATGACCTAATCTCCCTTAGGCCTCTCTTAGATCTGTTTTTATCTTGTATTATTACGCTGCTATGTTTTGTTATTAACTGTTGTTCAGCACTTTGTAACGCATGTTTCAAAAAGTGCTATATAAATAAAGTTATTATTATATATATTCTGAAGTAAACCTGCATACTTGATCATTCAGAAAACGGGGTATTATATGCTCAAAAAAAGAACATTATATCGGTGTGTAAAAACAGTGTAAAACAGGACATCTAAAATGTACCACGTATTACGTAAAAGGACAAGTCTATCTATGCCACGGACACATCTGTGTACGGCAGGGGTGTCCAACTGCGGCCCGCGGGCCAAATGCGGCCCTGGGATGAATTGCATACGGCCCGCATGCAGCTTAACCCATTCTGACCTGAGATCAGATTCTAAAAAATGTCAGTCGTTCTTCGATTTTTCAAAAATAGCAGACCTACAAGCTCGTATCGCGCCACTCGGTGGCGCGATATGAGCTTGTAGATCTGCTATTTTTCAATAGCTAAAGCATAACATGATGCTGACACCAAAATGGGTGCCCGTTCAGAATGGGTTAATACTTCAATTGTATTATGAACGGCCCCGCCCCCCCAACAGTATGGGACATTTTTACATTTTTGTTATCCTGTGATTTTGTAACCCATTTTTCACCAGTGTGTCAATTATCTAATGTGATCCTGGGCTCTACACACCCTCCACCAACCTGGGGAGAGCAACGGACTTGAACTCATGCTTCCTTCATGCCTGAGTGTCCAAGTTGCTCCTTTACACCTGACAGGGGGGAGTTTCCCTGGTTGGACGTAGCACGTGGAAGGAACACGTTATTCCAACCAGTTCCTTTCCCCTCCATCAGGCGCCCCATCAGGCCAGGGGGAGGCATTCAAGTTTTTGAACCTGGGCATTTCCCAGAATATAATTTGTCAGTGTTCCTTGTTCCTTCTTCCTTGTATTATTATTTTTACGTTGCTCGCCTGGTTACATTTGGTAATGTGTGACATATGGCTGAAAAAAGGCTGAGAGACACTTTTTGTTCACAGCACACACCCGACAAAACACCATCGATATGAAATATTGATGATGATGATGATATGATGAGTTCAATAAAATCATTTAAATGCGATGCACATGTATGTGACTTTGTTATAGACTAGTCCGACGCTACATTATGTCAGGAGATAATAGTTGGTTGGCCCGTGGGAGTTTTATTATTTCCCAATATGGCCCCCGTTGAAAAGAGTTTGGACACACCTGGTGTACGGACGTACTGTACCGAAGACATGTGTATTCTATCTACGGTTGACAAGTAGCTGGTTATGTGGTCCCCTGAAGTGAACATAGCATTCCTGATGGATGTGAACTAGGAAGGGTATATGGCCTGGTGTCAGCCTGCAATGACATGCATAAGATCTGCTCATCCCAGCTTAGTAAGTAATGTTAAAAGTAAAAATATTTAGGACGACCGTTGAGCCGATTCTACTCTATGGCTCCGAGACATGGACACTTTAAAGAAGAAACTAGAGAAATGGTTGAATGGCACTTACACCCGCCTTCTAATGAGAGCACACAATCTGTCTTGAAGAGCCACCCATCGACTGATCTAATATACTGCAACCTTCCCTGTGTTTCTACACTAGTCCACCCATCGACTGATCTAATATACGGCAACCTTCACCGTGTTTCTACACTAGTCCACCCATCGACTGATCTAATATACGGCAACCTTCACCGTGTTTCTACACTAGTCCACCCATCGACTGATCTAATATACGGCAACCTTCACCGTGTTTCTACACTAGTCCACCCATCGACTGATCTAATATACGGCAACCTTCCCTGTGTTTATTCACTAGTCCACCCATCGACTGATCTAATATTATGGCAACCTTACCCGTGTTTCTACACTAGTCCGATCCAGAAGAACACAGTTTGCCGGGCTACTGCTACAGATCTGACAATGAGGTAATATCTTCCCTTCTTCTCTGGAGTCCTGCCTCAAAGCAGACCAGTCCAGAGGTAGAAAACTGTCATTCTCTGATGAAATTTGTTCGCCACATGATTTGACCCATCTCTTGGAGCGGTGAGCCACAGCGTGCGCCTCGCTCGGGAATCATTTGATTAGTTGATTTGACCCCCAATCCAACCCATTGATGCTGAGTGCCAAGCAAGCAGGGAGGCATTGGGTCCCATTTTTTTTTACAGTCTTTGGTATGACCCGGCCGGGGATCGAACCCCCGACCTCCCAGTCTCAGGGCGGACACTCTAACCACAAGGCCACTGTCTGGTGTGTGTGTGGTGGAGGCCTGAACATAGTAAACATAGTCTGTCTGGTGGAGGCCTGACCATAGTGACATAGTAAACATAGTCTGTCTGGTGGAGGCCTGACCATAGTAACATAGTAAACATAGTCTGTCTGGTGGAGGCCTGACCATAGTAACATAGTAAACATAGTCTGTCTGGTGGAGGCCTGACCATAGTGACATAGTAAACATAGTCTGTCTGGTGGAGGCCTGACCATAGTAACATAGTAAACATAGTCTGTCTGGTGGTGGCCTGACCATAGTAACATAGTAAACATAGTCTGTCTGGTGGAGGCCTGACCATAGTAACATAGTAAACATAGTCTGTCTGGTGGAGGCCTGACCATAGTAACATAGTAAACATAGTCTGTCTGGTGGAGGCCTGACCATAGTGACATAGTAAACATAGTCTGTCTGGTGGAGGCCTGGCCATAGTAACATAGTAAACATAGTCTGTCTGGTGGAGGCCTGACCATAGTAACATAGTAAACATAGTCTGTCTGGTGGAGGCCTGACCATAGTAACATAGTAAACATAGTCTGTCTGGTGGAGGCCTGACCATAGTAACATAGTAAACATAGTCTGTCTGGTGGAGGCCTGACCATAGTGACATAGTAAACATAGTCTGTCTGGTGGAGGCCTGACCATAGTAACATAGTAAACATAGTCTGTCTGGTGGAGGCCTGACCATAGTAACATAGTAAACATAGTCTGTCTGGTGGAGGCCTGGCCATAGTAACATAGTAAACATAGTCTGTCTGGTGGAGGCCTGGCCATAGTAACATAGTAAACATAGTCTGTCTGGTGGAGGCCTGACCATAGTGACATAGTAAACATAGTCTGTCTGGTGGAGGCCTGGCCATAGTAACATAGTAAACATAGTCTGTCTGGTGGAGGCCTGGCCATAGTAACATAGTCTGTCTGGTGGAGGCCTGACCATAGTAACATAGTAAACATAGTCTGTCTGGTGGAGGCCTGGCCATAGTAACATAGTAAACATAGTCTGTCTGGTGGAGGCCTGGCCATAGTAACATAGTAAACATAGTCTGTCTGGTGGTGGCCTGGCCATAGTAACATAGTAAACATAGTCTGTCTGGTGGAGGCCTGACCATAGTAACATAGTAAACATAGTCTGTCTGGTGGAGGCCTGACCATAGTAACATAGTAAACATAGTCTGTCTGGTGGTGGCCTGACCATAGTGACATAGTAAACATAGTCTGTCTGGTGGAGGCCTGGCCATAGTAACATAGTCTGTCTGGTGGAGGCCTGACCATAGTAACATAGTAAACATAGTCTGTCTGGTGGTGGCCTGGCCATAGTAACATAGTAAACATAGTCTGTCTGGTGGAGGCCTGACCATAGTGACATAGTAAACATAGTCTGTCTGGTGGAGGCCTGACCATAGTAACATAGTAAACATAGTCTGTCTGGTGGAGGCCTGACCATAGTAACATAGTAAACATAGTCTGTCTGGTGGAGGCCTGGCCATAGTAACATAGTAAACATAGTCTGTCTGGTGGAGGCCTGACCATAGTAACATAGTAAACATAGTCTGTCTGGTGGTGGCCTGACCATAGTGACATAGTAAACATAGTCTGTCTGGTGGAGGCCTGGCCATAGTAACATAGTCTGTCTGGTGGAGGCCTGACCATAGTAACATAGTAAACATAGTCTGTCTGGTGGTGGCCTGGCCATAGTAACATAGTAAACATAGTCTGTCTGGTGGAGGCCTGACCATAGTGACATAGTAAACATAGTCTGTCTGGTGGAGGCCTGACCATAGTAACATAGTAAACATAGTCTGTCTGGTGGAGGCCTGACCATAGTAACATAGTAAACATAGTCTGTCTGGTGGAGGCCTGGCCATAGTAACATAGTAAACATAGTCTGTCTGGTGGAGGCCTGGCCATAGTAACATCGTAAACGTACCATTCCTGGTGGATGAACTTGATGCTGCCGGTGCAAACACAGGGGTAGAACAGGGGCTTGTCGTGGCTCCCCTCAGACCGACACACCCGGCAGATGTCTCCTGTTGGGAACAGAAACGTCAATTCAAAAGGAGCTCTGAAAAACATATGTTTGCATTGGGTACCGTGTATGTATGATGTACATTGGGGGGTACAGCATTGTGTAAACAGGGGCAGCGGCACAGGGGATAGAGTGGCCGGTAGATCGGCCGGATGGAAACCGTGAGGTTATACCAGTTCGATCCCCAGAGTTAGTTAGTCAATTGTAGAGTTTAACCCATTCTGACCGGGCACCCATTTTGGTGTCGGCATCATGTTATGCTTTAGCCATTTAAAAATAGCAGATCTACAAGCTCATATCGCGCCGAGCTTGTAGGTCTGCTATTTTTGAAAAATCGAAGAGCGACTGACATTTTTTAGAATCTGATCTCAGGTCAGAATGGGTTCATCAGACCAGTGTGTGTCCGGCGGAAACCTCGTATGAATCTGATCTCAGGTCAGAATAGGTTAAGGGTAAGGTGTCCTTGAGCAAGACTCTGAACCCCTAACTGCTCGCGGTGTGGTTTCCACCGCCATCGGTGTGTGAATGGGTGAATGTAATGCACAATCTATGTAAAGCACCGTGGGTAAAGGCATGAATTCACCATTTATGTCGCAATGCATTGTTCTAACAATCAAACAATGGATATATTGTTATAACACACACACACACACACACACACACACACACACACACACACACACACACACACACACACACACACACACACACACACCACACACACACACACACACACACACACACACACACACACACACACACACACACACACACACACACACACACACACACACACCTTTTTTGAAAAAGTACAAATAGGAATCTTTTGCAGTCACTTTGGGACACAGAATCTTTTCGCAAAACTATTTAAATAGTATACCCCAAAAAGAAAAGACTAAAATGTGTTTAAAAGTATAGCAGCTCTGTTCTCTTCTCCTGCTCTCACCGTAGGCAGTCGCCCAACCCACCCACACCCAGCGCACACACCCCCCCCCCCCCCCCCCCCGGGGGCTAGCTTCCCCCCCCCCCCCCCCTCACTCAGTTTCTTCCTTGATGATGGAATGGAACGTTAACTTGCGATTGCGATCAGTGCTTTTTTCTATGCCCAGAACCACCCCGAATGTTCCTGCACGAACTAGTATTACCAATATTACTTGAGACGTGATGTGATGTTCTTGGCAGCGCATGAAGCAGGGCTGCCTGTCGATGCTGTTGTAACACCCTCAGGGATTAATAAAGTATCTATCTATCTATATATAATCTATCTATCTATATCATCTATGTGCAGTAGGTATAGGTCTCGCGTTCTACTCTGTACAGACAGTAGTCATTAGTAGGGATGCACCGATCCGGCTTTTTGGCATTCGATACCGATTTCGATACATGGGGGTCCAGTATCTGCCGATACAGAGTACCGATCCGATACCCCCCACAAAGAAACGTAATAACCTATTAAGCTGTATGCCTCACTGTGTGGAGTCTGGAATCATTATTTTGTGTAAGGCAACATCAAGGCTTGACTTAAACATTACTTTCCCAACTTTGTAAAACAAAATGTAACAAACACAGATATAAATGCACTGAATTATTTATTAAATAACTGTGCAACAATTAGACCAGGTTAATGTGTGCGCAGGCTAGCCTGGCTGCATTCCACATGTTATACTGTCAATACTACACTGCTGTGTCACAGAGGAGGTAGAGTTGTTTTCATACTGTAATTACACATAATTATCGGATCGGATAATGGATCGGCCACCGATCCGATACCCGATCTAGAACTTTAGCCTGGATCGGCGCCGATCTCCGATACGAGTATCGGATCGGTGCATTCCTAGTCATTAGGGTGGTGTGATTGTATTCCATTGATGGCTAAGCATATTTTTTTTCTCGCAACAGTTCAAAACTCTTGCTGCTGTGTTTTGCGCAATACCATCAACTGATCTTTAGCCACCGCCAGCACATTTTAGTCATGCAAGCCCTTTCTGTTTTTACTATATTTCACATTTTTGTTAACCCATTCTGACCTGAGATCAGATTCATACGAGGTTTCCGCCGGACACACACTGGTCTGATGAACCCATTCTGACCTGAGATCAGATTCTAAAAAATGTCAGTCGCTCTTCGATTTTTCAAAAAATAGCAGACCTACAAGCTCGTATCGCGCCACTCGGTGGCGCGATATGAGCTTGTAGATCTGCTATTTTTAAATAGCTAAAGCATAACGTGATGCCGACACTGTTTTACTATATTTCACATTTTTGTTAACCCATTCTGACCTGAGATCAGATTCATACGAGGTTTCCGCCGGACACACACTGGTCTGATGAACCCATTCTGACCTGAGATCAGATTCTAAAAATGTCAGTCGCTCTTCGATTTTTCAAAAAATAGCTAAAGCATAACGTGATGCCGACTCCAAAATGGGCGCCCGGTCAGAATGGGTCAAAGGTGACCCCGAGTTAGTTAGGAGACAGTCTAACTGCGTGCGGTTCCTGCTGCTATGACGACATCTGGAATTCTCTCTGGGCGTCAATAAAGAATCTTAACTCATTTTGCGGCGGTAATACCCCGTTTGGTGTGAATATATTATTCTTTCAGAGCCAACGTTTTTAACTCAAATCTTTGCTTCTGGGGGGGGGGGGGGGGGGGGAGGGGGGGGTCCCTCCCTGGAACAACATATTTTCAGATGGGGGTTGGTGGCCAATTAATAATAATAATAATAATAAAACTTTATTTGTATAGCACCTTTCATGACATGAAATGCAGCTCAAAGTGCTTTACAGAACAATGGAGAATAAAAGAAAAGCAAGGCAACGACATTAAAAAAACAAGCAGTAATGCAGTACAGTGAGGACATGAAAAAATAAAAAATAAAAGATCAATTAAAGGCAATGTTGTAGAAGTGGGTCTTGAGCTGAGCTTTAAAAATGTCTACAGAGGCTGCCTGTCGAAGGTACAGAGGGAGCTTGTTCCATGCCGTCGGCCCGTAGAAGCAAAAAGCTGCTTCCCCGTATTTTTTAGTTGCCATTTTTTTGGGCAAAGCGAGCAGGCCGGCAGTGGAAGACCTTAGGGGGGCGGTTTGGGACATATTTAGTATTTAGTTAATTACAGATAATCTTGGGGGTCCTTGACATGAAAATGTTTGAGAACCACTGCCATAGAAACATGGGTTTTTTCCATGTCGTTCACAGCCACTTGACAAAACAAAAGTCATCCGAGTCATGCATTGCTTGCAATGCATACTGTATGCCGAGTGACAATGCACAATAATGCCTCCTGGAGGATGATCTCTAATCAGCCCCTTCCAACCAACATAATAAAACCCCACACAGACAAATCAGCGTTACTGTTGTTGTCGAGGTATTCCGTTGTTGTAACTGTCAAGTGTACTGTACAGATCATGTAACCAAATGGACGCCTTAAGGGTCAGTTGTGACTACACACCGAAAGATAATGTTTTACTTACTTTTAGTTACTTTGGAGATTGTGATTATTACCACAGAAGGATAGCATACATTAACCACTGACAACTCTGACAATGTAAGTCCACGTGTCGCTGCTATTTTCAAAAATATTTTTTTTATACATTTGACAAGTGTTGGGGCCAACACTTCTGCACTGCTTTTTACTTTTCGTACTTTTGATGTCAATGCTTTTTTTTTACTTTTACCCAATAAAAAATGTAATACAGAAATTGCACTTGTATTAAACAGACTATTTCTACACAAGGGTATTTAGTTTGACATAAAAAGTGGTCAGAATTTGTTGTCCTTTTACTACACTTTAGTTACTATAGTTACTTAAGTAGATTTGATTGATTGATTACAAAACACACATAACCACTTCAACCGGCCATTTGGGGCGGGGGGGGGGGGGCGGGGGGGAACTGGAAGCAATGTGATTGATTGATTGATTGAAATATTTATTAACAGTTTGTAGAATTTACAGTACATTTTAAGCACAAACACAATACAAAGACTGTTAACTGTGAGTGGACGACCCGATTAAGCATTACACTTGTTTACAACAGGGTCCACATTGTTCAATTCATCAAAGTGTAGGCTATGTGAGCTTTAAATGTTAGATGGATCTTGAAGTTGTTTTTATTTGTTGTTACCTCTGTAAAGCCCCCCCCCCCCCATGTAAAGCGTCTTTGGGTACTCAGAAAAGCGCTATATAAGTTTGAGATATTATTATTATTATTATTCTATTTTCAAAATATTCTCATACATTTGAGAACTTGTGGAACGGGACATTATTCCTGCATAATGAGTAATAGTACTTTTTAATTTTGGTATTTTACGTACATTTTGAAGCTAATAATAATAATAATAATAATACTTTTGTAACTCTCAAGTATACATATTGAATTCTGGGCAGAGAGTATTTATTTCTATTATTGGACTGCTTTTTACATATAATGGAATAATTGATTGATTGATTGATTGAAATATGTATTAACAGTTTGTAGAATTTACAGTACATCTTAAGCACAAACTCAATACAAAGACTGTTAACTGAGAGTGGACGACCCCAATTAACTAAGCATTACACTTGTTTACAACAGGGTCCACCTTGTTCAATTCATCAAAGAATGCGTTATTATGGCTCAGTTGTTATAACAATAAAAAGGACACGGCCGGGTTTAATTATTATGTGGTCCACGTACGTTGCAGAGGAGATAATAAAACAACAGTCAGGGACAACAGCAATGCATTTAAAAAAACAGCTGTTAGCACGCACACACACACACACACTAGCATAATTAGCCACCGTTAGCTACTCATAGTCTGTCCTTTAAACCAAGCAGAGCCCGTCAGACATGATAAAACATGCCACGAAACACAACATGTATGGATATTAAAATGTCCAACACAAAGTATTAAACTGTGTGTGTGGGGGGGGGGGGGGGGGGTTCTTCTTTGCCTTTAAAAAAAGGGGGCTAATATAATATTAGCACGTGAGGCTAATATAACCCAAAGTGTGTATATATATATATTTGTAATAGTTACCTTCATCAGCGGTGTCCATCTTGGGCTCAGTCCGTCCTCACAACAACACTGTCCGGCTCCACAGTAACATTCAGACAGTCAATGAGATGAGATAAAATGATTAAAAATAACAGCAAATGTATAAAAAAGACATGTTTAAAAAAAGAAAAGAAAAAACTGCTGCCTGCCGCTCAGCGACTTTTCATGGTTTGTTTTGGGACAGCAGTGAGCCCATACTAACAGACAGACAGACAAGCAGGCTGTTTGTGTGTGTGTGTGTGTGTGTGTGTGTGTGTGTGTGTGTGTGTCTCTCTCTCAGACAGACAGACAGACAGAGACATACGGGTCATTAATGAAACGGTTCCAACGGCGGATCCATGTTCTTATAGGCAGGGCAGCCCCTGCTTCAGCACGCTGCACTTCCGTAGCTTCGCCACTGGGTGGCGCCAAGTATGCACAATGCATGATTTCCCCATCAGGACACCGCCCGCCCTCATCTAGACTGAGTGGCAATTGATTGATTGAAATATTTATTTATTAACAGTTTGTAGAATTTACAGTACATTTTAAGCACAAACTCAATACAAAGACTGTTAACTGTGAGTGGACGACCAAATTAAGCATTACACTTGTTTACAACAGGGTCCACATTGTTCAATTCATCAAAACATTTAGAGACATACAAACATTTAGAGACATACAAATAGACATTTCTATGTAGCTAAAGAACAGAACAGGAATTCATCATATAGGAAGCAAAAAAGGGAAAAGATACATTATACAGTGAGGGGAAATGGGGGTGGGGGGATTCAGATTTTACAGAGGCCAGTTTCGAATTGCAGCCGTCCGTAGGTGCCCTTTGAGAGCGGTTTTGAAGGAGTCAAGGGATTCACATGTCTTAATGACTGTTGGTAGGGCGTTCCACATTTTGGTGGCATAGGAGCGAAAATAATTTAGTCCCTTGTTTGTGCCGAATCTGGGTTGTACATGGTTTGTTGCACTCCCTCTGGTGTTGTGGGTGTGGACTTCGTTTACATTAAGGAAGTATTTAGACAGGTACATGGGTATCTTAGTGAAGTATTTAGACAGGTACATGGGTATCTTGGTGGTGTATCGTAAAACATTGAGCAGCATGATGGATGGAGTGTTGTAGTTTGGAAGTGGAAACCGATAAGCTACACTTCCTAACCATCTGTCCATCGTACCAAGACATCAGAGACACATACTTCCCACAGATTACAACCACAACACACAGAGATTTTGAAAACATGACCAATGACAAAAAAATCCCATATCTGCTGCATGGGCGAAGTACAACAATGTGCAAAACACAGCAGCAAGATGTGTGAGTTGCTGCGATAGGAGAAGGATATCAAATGGAACACAACCACCCTAAAAGACTAATCATTGTGTATATTCCTGCACTATACCTGCATCAAGTGACCTTGGTACATAGAATTTGATCTATTGAAGATTCTGACCTTCAAATGTACATAATTTTTGTTTTGATTATATTGCTGTATTGTTCTTTCTGCTTTGGCAATGTAAACGTATGTTTTCTCATGCCAATAAAGCCCTTTGAATTGAATTGAATTGGAAGGGCTCGTTGGAAAGCACTAAACCCATACAGCGTACCACCTGTTTCTGAATGTCACATAAATGCAGGAGGCAGCAAAATGTTATTGTGTTATTGAAAAAAAGCACTTCCAAACTGACACTTTAGAAAAATAATCAAATGCAGCCAGGGCATTTATTGGCAGAAAGTATAGCTCATAACGTCATTTTTATGAAACAAAAACTTTGCAGACAGAAAGAGGATAATTCAAGCTTTTCGTACAGCTGCAATGTTGGTGAGTTTAACATTGCTTAATGCAATCAGACAGGACTTTTCTGTTTGGATGAATGGGGCTGTCAAGGCCAGAAAGTAGTTTTTTTGCCACTCAGTGGGCGTTCCCACATAACTTCCAGGCAGGGACGAATTAACCCCAATGAGGGCCCCTGGGCCGGTCATTTTTGCAGGGCCCCCATAGCACGCGTGCGCGCAACATTTTTGTGTTTTTCCGTGTTTTTAACATGTTTTTGACCTAAACTTAACTGAAGAATCAATGGCCAATGAAGGACCCCAGGAGCCCTTTTCAGGGCGTCAAACCTAGTACCTTACGGTCCAATTTCCCTGAAGGGCCCCTGAGAGCCAAGGGCCCCTGGGCCACGGCCCCACTGGCTAATTTGTCCCTGCTTCCAGGTACGATGATGCCACGCACATACCCTCTATTGCATGAATACTGCTGCCGCTGGTAAATCACTTACCTTAATTGTAGTCAAACTTTTTCATATCAATCAAGGCCCAATAAAGGGCCCATAATGTATTCAGCATTTGAGCCACGGCCCACGGACCACCATCTTATAGCCTCTCAGACCCCAAAACTAAAAAATATGTTGTTGTTGTTGGATATGATGTGGTGACAGACACACCAACATTGCAGCTGCAGTCCAAGCTTGAATTATCCTCTAAGTGTTGCAGTTTGGAAGCACTCGTTTCTGTTAACGGGTCGCGTTGCTGCCTCCTGCATTATGTGCAAATTCGAAACAGGTTGAACGCAGGGCCGTTCAGTGACATACTGTACGACGAGTGATTCCAAACTCCAGCACTTGGAAAAATAATCACTTGCAGAGGATGTCTTGACAGAAAGTATCTCATAACATGTCTACGGTGGATTTTTATGAAAAACAAGCTGAGCTTGAAAGAGGATAATTCAAGCTTGGACGTCAGCTGCAATGTTGGTGAGTTTAACGTCGTTTAAGACAAGCAGATCGCAAACCAAAAATGATGAATAGGAAGTGGACGGAGCTTGTTGCAACTCTAGATTCAACCCATTGTAAAAATGGGTTACTTAGCCGCAAATTGCGGCTAAGTATAGAGGTTGATCAAAAAATATAAAAATCTACATTCTCTAATAATGTAACTTGAGTTGAGAGCGTGCAATGAAATGGGTCCATTTGGTTTCATGTGTCCATTTGATTAGCCTACCAACTCTCCATCATTTAGCTGGGGACCACCTGGAACCCCCTCAAGGACCACACTGGTGGTCCCCGGACCACTGGTTGAAAACCACTTATACAAATAAAGTAGTGTACATGATGTAGGCTACTGTACTAAAGTACTGTGCTTAAGAAATATTTTTTAGATTGTATTTTTTTTTACTTTGGAGTATTTTCAATTAATTTTGACTTTTTTAGATTGTATTTTTTTTACTTTGGAGTGTTTTTAATTAATTTTGACTTTTTTAGATTGTATTTTTTTTACTTTGGAGTGTTTTAAATTAATTTTGACTTTTTTAGATTGTATTTTTTTTTACTTTGGAGTGTTTTAAATTAATTTTGACTTTTTTAGATTGTATTTTTTTTACTTTGGAGTATTTTCAATTAATTTTCACGATTTTTCAAAAAATCGGTGCCTCACTATGAGCTTGTAGATCTGCTATATTTCAATAGCTAAAGTATAACACCAAAGGGGGTTCTCGCCCAGAATGTGTTAACCCACAATATACTGTATATCAAAATGTACTTTGCACAATGGGGGATAACTTTAGTGTTGTCATAAGTATGCATTTTACCTTGCAAACGTCACCTCTGTCATTTAAATGAGTTCAGGAATCCATCAGCCACGCTTATGCAACTCTTCAGAGTGCTTCAGAGACACCTAGAGCAGGCTACTTAACGTACTTAGTAGGTCGAGACAATGGACCATCACCATTGATATTCATATGGTATGCATTCACGTCATTCCTGTTATTTCAAGCTGTGACACAAGGTAACAGGACAACAGGACAGCCGATTGCACTCTATGGCTCCGAGACATGGACACTTTCAAAGAAACAAGAGAAACTTACACTTACACCCGCCTTCTAATGAGAGCACAAAATCTGTCTCGGAAGAGAAGAGCCACCCAGACCCTATGGCCCAGACCCAGTTGGCGCAAATCCTTCCCTCAGCAACGTAACCCATTCTGACCGGGCACCCATTTTGGTGTCAGCATCATGTTATGCTTTAGCTATTGAAAAATAGCAGATCTACAAGCTCATATCGCGCCACCGAGTGGCGCGATACGAGCTTGTAGGTCTGCTATTTTTGAAAAATCGAAGAACGACTGTGACATTTTTTGAATCTGATCTCAGGTCAGAATGGGTTCATCAGACCAGTGTGTGTCCGGCGGAAACCTCGTATGAATCTGATCTCAGGTCAGAATGGGTTAAAGTGAAGAGGGGAGGGGGGGGGGGGTACAGCAGACAAGTACAAAGTACAAATATAATTTATGAAAAGGCTACTACAGTGAAGTCGGTTCACAGAAGTTGTTGTAGGATAATGTGGGGATTATCTGACGAGGTACCATTTGAGTGGGCAAAAACCTTACAGTATACTAAATTGTGTATAGGGATAGGGGTCAATATAAGTAAAATGAAAAAGCCTTTCCTGGGGAGTATCTTTTTTTTAAATATTTTTCCAAAAAAGAATACAAACAAAACAGCCAATAGCAATAGTCAGACTGAAGCTTCAAGAAAGCTACAGTCTGATAATCAGGCTAGTGCGGGCTTGCATGCATCTTCAAAACTACCAGTAGTACTCCAGTCTACATATAAGATCATTCATTCTAGGAAAGAAAATAAGTTTTCAGTTTTTGCTTCTGGTGGCCTCCACTTGTGTAGAAACAGGAACTGGGTTTGGCCCCTCCACTTGTGTAGAAACAGGAACTGGGTTTGGCCCCTCCACTTGTGTAGAAACAGGAACTGGGTTTGGCCCCTCCACTTGCTCCCGGGTGCATCTGTGCTTATTCCTACTAACAACAACAACACAACACTAAAGGCTGGTTTAGGCAGCAGTGTCGACAGATTCTGCTGTTAGTATGTAGTATTGTATATAGTAATCTGCTTTGAGCCATTACAATGTTTTGTTGTTCTTGAATCTACACGTCCGACTGTGACGTAGCTGTGGCGGTTCCGTGTCGTAAGCCAAACGTTTTGACGTGGTACACCCAGACGGTGTCGACGCCCTCCCCGGCGGTCTGGTCTGGAACCCAGGTAGGGAAGGGGAACCGGCAGGCCACCACCCTGGCTGTAGGCTGTAGCTCGCTGCCCAGCTTCACCTCCAGCTCATCCATCTGTCAACACATCGAGCGCAGCGTTAACGCTGTCCACTAAAACCATCTGTCAACACATTGACCGCAGGGTTAACGCTGTCCACTAAAACTATGAAAGACGTTGGTCCACTAAAACCATCTGTCAACACATCGACCGCAGGGTTAACGTTAGTCCACTAAAACTATGAAAGACGTTGGTCCACTAAAACCATCTGTCAACACATCGACCGCAGGGTTAACGTTAGTCCACTAAAACTATGAAAGACGTTGGTCCACTAAAACCATCTATCAACACATCGACCGCAGGGTTACCGTTGTCCACTAAAACTATGAAAGACGTTGGTCCACTAAAACCATCTATCAACACATCGACCGCAGGGTTACCGTTGTCCACTAAAACTATGAAAGACGTTGGTCCACTAAAACCATCTATCAACACATCGACCGCAGGGTTACCGTTGTCCACTAAAACTATGAAAGACGTTGGTCCACTAAAACCATCTATCAACACATCGACCGCAGGGTTACCGTTGTCCACTAAAACTATGAAAGACGTTGGTCCACTAAAACCATCTATCAACACATCGACCGCAGGGTTACCGTTGTCCACTAAAACTATGAAAGACGTTGGTCCACTGCCTTTTTTTTCACTGACGAACACGATAAAAACTATAATGGTAATAGCCTTCTAGCCGTGGGTTAAACCAGCACCGTTCACCACCTAATCAAAACAAATAATTCAGCCGCTCTCTGTTCTCCCAGAGCCCTAGCAAACTCGGTGGCTAGGCTAGCTAGTTTCTTGGGACATTTGTGGTCGTAGTGACTACATCTGTCATTAAAAATATATAGTCTTTCAGCGATTGTCTTAGTATAAAGGGTAACTGTTGTAGAATTGCAATATTACACTCGAGGGTGTGGTTTAACGTGATTATTGCCACTTCAGTGATGCTTGCGGAACTCGACTTCGTCTCGTTCCTGACCGCATCCCTGTCGTGGCAATAATAACCCACACCCTCGAGTGTAATATTGCTTAAATGACTAAAACTATGACAACATATACTGACATTCCTGTCAACAAATCTAAACTAGACTAAATGTTAGGGAGCGACTAGTGGAGAAGAGATGCAGATGTTTATGCTTGGTTGTGCGCAGATGTCGCTCTTCAAAAATAGCCGATCTACAAGCACGGATCAGCTTATTTTTGTGTGTAAATCTGGCATTACGACGCCTGAATGCGGGCCGCCCAAAATTAAATGTTTAGTCGACTACATCAACCGTAATTACTAAACATTTCAGATGACCAAGCTATAACTAAAACTACATCAAAAGTTGCTGTCAAAATGAACAACGACTGACAGAGATAGACAGATCATTAATGATCGAGTTGAGTTATTATTGAGTTATTACAGACATTGAGTTATTACAGACAGATAAAAGGCAGCACAAATAATAATTTAGCGTACTTATTCACACTGTGTAGTATGACAGTGTCCGCTTGCCAAGCAGAACTAAAGGTCCACATTTAACCCATTCTGGGCAGGAACCCATTTTGGTTAGCATTACGTTGTGCTTTAGCTATTGAAAAATAGCAGATCTACAAGCTCATAGCGCGCCACCGAGTGGCGCGCTATGAGCTTGTAGGTCTGCTATTTTTGAAAAATCGAAGAACGACGGACATTTTTAGAATCTGATCTCAGGTCAGAATGGGTTAAGGATTTGAAGAAGCAGCTCAGCCTGGTCCAACTGACTGAGACACTCACCATTTGAGGGACTCCAAATATGACAACGTTGGTGTACTGAGAAAAACTGACCTAGGGAGAAGGAGACAGTGAAAGAATGCTTGGTCAGTAATACTATTAAAAACTGACCTAGGGAGAAGGAGACAGTGAAAGTATGCTTGGTCAGTAATATTATAAAAAACTGACCTAGGGAGAAGGAGACAGTGAAAGTGTGCTTGGTCAGTAATACTATTAAAAACTGACCTAGGGAGAAGGAGACAGTGAACGTATTCTTGGTCAGTAATATTATAAAAAACTGACCTAGGGAGAAGGAGACAGTGAAAGTATTCTTGGTCAGTAATATTATAAAAAACTGACCTAGGGAGAAGGAGACAGTGAAAGTATGCTTGGTCAGTAATATTATAAAAAACTGACCTAGGGAGAAGGAGACAGTGAAAGTATGCTTGGTCAGTAATATTATAAAAAACTGACCTAGGGAGAAGGAGACAGTGAAAGTATGCTTGGTCAGTAATATTATAAAAAACTGACCTAGGGAGAAGGAGACAGTGAAAGTGTGCTTGGTCAGTAATACTATTAAAAACTGACCTAGGGAGAAGGAGACAGTGAAAGTATGCTTGGTCAGTAATACTATTAAAAACTGACCTATAGGGAGAAGGAGACAGTGAAAGTATGCTTGGTCAGTAATATTATAAAAAACTGACCTAGGGAGAAGGAGACAGTGAAAGTGTGCTTGGTCAGTAATATTATAAAAAACTGACCTAGGGAGAAGGAGACAGTGAAAGTGTGCTTGGTCAGTAATATTATAAAAAACTGACCTAGGGAGAAGGAGACAGTGAAAGTGTGCTTGGTCAGTAATATTATTAAAAACTGACCTAGGGAGAAGGAGACAGTGAAAGTATTCTTGGTCAGTAATATTATAAAAAACTGACCTAGGGAGAAGGAGACAGTGAAAGTATTCTTGGTCAGTAATATTATAAAAAACTGACCTAGGGAGAAGGAGACAGTGAAAGTATGCTTGGTCAGTAATATTATTAAAAACTGACCTAGGGAGAAGGAGACAGTGAAAGTGTGCTTGGTCAGTAATATTATAAAAAACTGACCTAGGGAGAAGGAGACAGTGAAAGTATGCTTGGTCAGTAATATTATTAAAAACTGACCTAGGGAGAAGGAGACAGTGAAAGTATGCTTGGTCAGTAATACTATTAAAAACTGACCTAGGGAGAAGGAGACAGTGAAAGTATGCTTGGTCAGTAATATTATTAAAAACTGACCTAGGGAGAAGGAGACAGTGAAAGTATGCTTGGTCAGTAATATTATTAAAAACTGACCTAGGGAGAAGGAGACAGTGAAAGTGTGCTTGGTCAGTAATATTATTAAAAACTGACCTAGGGAGAAGGAGACAGTGAAAGTATTCTTGGTCAGTAATATTATAAAAAACTGACCTAGGGAGAAGGAGACAGTGAAAGTATGCTTGGTCAGTAATATTATTAAAAACTGACCTAGGGAGAAGGAGACAGTGAAAGTATGCTTGGTCAGTAATACTATTAAAAACTGACCTAGGGAGAAGGAGACAGTGAAAGTATGCTTGGTCAGTAATATTATAAAAAACTGACCTAGGGAGAAGGAGACAGTGAAAGTGTGCTTGGTCAGTAATATTATTAAAAACTGACCTAGGGAGAAGGAGACAGTGAAAGTATTCTTGGTCAGTAATATTATTAAAAACTGACCTAGGGAGAAGGAGACAGTGAAAGTGTGCTTGGTCAGTAATATTATAAAAAACTGACCTAGGGAGAAGGAGACAGTGAAAGTGTGCTTGGTCAGTAATATTATTAAAAACTGACCTAGGGAGAAGGAGACAGTGAAAGTATTCTTGGTCAGTAATATTATAAAAAACTGACCTAGGGAGAAGGAGACAGTGAAAGTATTCTTGGTCAGTAATATTATAAAAAACTGACCTAGGGAGAAGGAGACAGTGAAAGTGTGCTTGGTCAGTAATATTATTAAAAACTGACCTAGGGAGAAGGAGACAGTGAAAGTATGCTTGGTCAGTAATATTATTAAAAACTGACCTAGGGAGAAGGAGACAGTGAAAGTATGCTTGGTCAGTAATACTATTAAAAACTGACCTAGGGAGAAGGAGACAGTGAAAGTGTGCTTGGTCAGTAATATTATAAAAAACTGACCTAGGGAGAAGGAGACAGTGAAAGTGTGCTTGGTCAGTAATATTATTAAAAACTGACCTAGGGAGAAGGAGACAGTGAAAGTATTCTTGGTCAGTAATATTATAAAAAACTGACCTAGGGAGAAGGAGACAGTGAAAGTATTCTTGGTCAGTAATATTATAAAAAACTGACCTAGGGAGAAGGAGACAGTGAAAGTGTGCTTGGTCAGTAATATTATTAAAAACTGACCTAGGGAGAAGGAGACAGTGAAAGTATTCTTGGTCAGTAATATTATAAAAAACTGACCTAGGGAGAAGGAGACAGTGAAAGTGTGCTTGGTCAGTAATATTATAAAAAACTGACCTAGGGAGAAGGAGACAGTGAAAGTGTGCTTGGTCAGTAATATTATTAAAAACTGACCTAGGGAGAAGGAGACAGTGAAAGTGTGCTTGGTCAGTAATACTATAAAAAACTGACCTAGGGAGAAGGAGACAGTGAAAGTATTCTTGGTCAGTAATATTATAAAAAACTGACCTAGGGAGAAGGAGACAGTGAAAGTATTCTTGGTCAGTAATACTATTAAAAACTGACCTAGGGAGAAGGAGACAGTGAAAGTGTGCTTGGTCAGTAATACTATTAAAAACTGACCTAGGGAGAAGGAGACAGTGAAAGTGTGCTTGGTCAGTAATATTATTAAAAACTGACCTAGGGAGAAGGAGACAGTGAAAGTATTCTTGGTCAGTAATATTATAAAAAACTGACCTAGGGAGAAGGAGACAGTGAAAGTGTGCTTGGTCAGTAATACTATTAAAAACTGACCTAGGGAGAAGGAGACAGTGAAAGTATGCTTGGTCAGTAATACTATTAAAAACTGACCTAGGGAGAAGGAGACAGTGAAAGTATGCTTGGTCAGTAATACTATTAAAAACTGACCTAGGGAGAAGGAGACAGTGAAAGTATGCTTGGTCAGTAATATTATAAAAAACTGACCTAGGGAGAAGGAGACAGTGAAAGTATTCTTGGTCAGTAATATTATAAAAAACTGACCTAGGGAGAAGGAGACAGTGAAAGTGTGCTTGGTCAGTAATACTATTAAAAACTGACCTAGGGAGAAGGAGACAGTGAAAGTGTGCTTGGTCAGTAATACTATTAAAAACTGACCTAGGGAGAAGGAGACAGTGAAAGTATTCTTGGTCAGTAATATTATAAAAAACTGACCTAGGGAGAAGGAGACAGTGAAAGTGTGCTTGGTCAGTAATATTATAAAAAACTGACCTAGGGAGAAGGAGACAGTGAAAGTATGCTTGGTCAGTAATATTATTAAAAACTGACCTAGGGAGAAGGAGACAGTGAAAGTATGCTTGGTCATAATATTATTAAAAACTGACCTAGGGAGAAGGAGACAGTGAAAGTATGCTTGGTCAGTAATACTATTAAAAACTGACCTAGGGAGAAGGAGACAGTGAAAGTATGCTTGGTCAGTAATATTATAAAAAACTGACCTAGGGAGAAGGAGACAGTGAAAGTATGCTTGGTCAGTAATACTATTAAAAACTGACCTAGGGAGAAGGAGACAGTGAAAGTATGCTTGGTCAGTAATACTATTAAAAACTGACCTAGGGAGAAGGAGACAGTGAAAGTATGCTTGGTCAGTAATATTATAAAAAACTGACCTAGGGAGAAGGAGACAGTGAAAGTATGCTTGGTCAGTAATATTATTAAAAACTGACCTAGGGAGAAGGAGACAGTGAAAGTATGCTTGGTCAGTAATACTATTAAAAACGGACCTAGGGAGAAGGAGACAGTGAAAGTGTGCTTGGTCAGTAATATTATTAAAAACTGACCTAGGGAGAAGGAGACAGTGAAAGTATGCTTGGTCAGTAATACTATTAAAAACGGACCTAGGGAGAAGGAGACAGTGAAAGTATGCTTGGTCAGTAATACTATTAAAAACTGACCTAGGGAGAAGGAGACAGTGAAAGTATGCTTGGTCAGTAATATTATTAAAAACTGACCTAGGGAGAAGGAGACAGTGAAAGTGTGCTTGGTCAGTAATATTATTAAAAACTGACCTAGGGAGAAGGAGACAGTGAAAGTATGCTTGGTCAGTAATATTATTAAAAACTGACCTAGGGAGAAGGAGACAGTGAAAGTGTGCTTGGTCAGTAATATTATTAAAAACTGACCTAGGGAGAAGGAGACAGTGAAAGTATGCTTGGTCAGTAATACTATTAAAAACTGACCTAGGGAGAAGGAGACAGTGAAAGTGTGCTTGGTCAGTAATATTATAAAAAACTGACCTAGGGAGAAGGAGACAGTGAAAGTATTCTTGGTCAGTAATATTATAAAAAACTGACCTAGGGAGAAGGAGACAGTGAAAGTATTCTTGGTCAGTAATACTATTAAAAACTGACCTAGGGAGAAGGAGACAGTGAAAGTGTGCTTGGTCAGTAATATTATTAAAAACTGACCTAGGGAGAAGGAGACAGTGAAAGTATTCTTGGTCAGTAATATTATAAAAAACTGACCTAGGGAGAAGGAGACAGTGAAAGTGTGCTTGGTCAGTAATACTATTAAAAACTGACCTAGGGAGAAGGAGACAGTGAAAGTGTGCTTGGTCAGTAATATTATTAAAAACTGACCTAGGGAGAAGGAGACAGTGAAAGTATGCTTGGTCAGTAATACTATTAAAAACTGACCTAGGGAGAAGGAGACAGTGAAAGTATGCTTGGTCAGTAATAGTAATACTAATTACGAATTAATTTACAATAACACACATTTGGTGTGCTACCAAATACAACAATAGAAATAGCATAAAAAAAACAACAACAATGAAAACCTGGCAATATCTAAGTAGGATATGTAAGGGATAATATCTGGCTAGATGGTCATTGTCGGGAGATAATTCACCGACAGGGAGTTTAACTCCCTGAAGGTGAATTATATTATAGTATCCTGCTTATTACATGGCTACCTAACATAAATTAATACATTGACCCAAAACACAACAAAAAAAGTATTCCATAAGTTCGCACTGGCTGCGTCTGGCCATCTGCAGGGCTGCAAGACTGTTGGAAAACAAGGAAGTGAGTTGATCAAATCGAATCAATTTTCGGGTACTGCTTCGTCTATTTCTCGCTCAAAAACATTTTTGAGAGCAATGTTTAGCTGTAAATGACATTGTGTACGTGTCACTAGTGTGCGTGTGTGTGTGTGTGTGTGTGTGTGTGTGTGTGTGTGTGTGTGTGTGTGTGTGTGTGTGTGTGTGTGTTTACATGGCCGTCATGTTGGAAACAGCAGTAAATCAAGCTGGGGGCAGCCGTGCAGCTGGTGCTCAGAGGGTTTGATTAGGCAGAGGTCTGTTATAGAGCAGAGCGGACTGTTATCAACACATAACTCACGGCTGAATTCAGCGATTGACCAATGACAATCAAGCATTCAACCCAGCCATGTAATAAAGTATATGATATAGCAGCAAATCCTCCTCTGCCTGTCAGACTGCCAGACTGACCTTCCAGAGGTCAGAGATGTGGAAGGAGGCGGACGGACGCACTCCTTCTCTCCAGGCCTTGTAGCGTGAATACCACACCAGCCAGGGGTTCAGCTCCAAGCCGGACGCCTGGAAGCCCCGCTTAGCTGCTGCTATCACCTGGTAGAGACGTATGACAGGAAGGAGCAGGGTTAGCACTGTGCTTTACGGTACCTGCTGTGGTGAGTGATATTATGGCGTTTAGAGATGTTTTTAATGGTTTGATGATTTCTTTTTGCATTTGCTCATTGTAGCTCTTTGAGATTCTAACAAATGTAAAGTGTGTTATAAATGAAATCAGTATTATTATAATTATTAACTGAGTCAATACCTAACCTGAGTCAATTCAATTCAATTCAATTCAATTCAATGGGCTTTATTGGCATGAGAAAACATAAGTTTACATTGCCAAAGCAGAAAGAACAATACAACAATACAGCAATACAATCAAAACAAAAAGTATGTACTTTGAAGGTCAGAATCTTCAATAAATCAACTTCTATGTACCAAGATCACTCGATGCAGGTATAGTGCAGGAATATACACAATGATTAGTCTTTGGGGTGGTTGTGTTCCATTTGATATCCTTCTCCTATCACAGCAACTCACACATCTTGCTGCTGTGTCATTGCTTCTCCCCTTTGTCACAACTATAACAAGTTGTTATTTGATGCAAATCAAACTTAACCAGTGTTTTTACCGTGATACTATAGTGACACGCACAAGCTGAAAACACACACACACGCGCACGCACACACACACACACACACACACACACACACACACACACACACACACACACACACACACACACACACACACACACACACACACACACACACACACACACACACACACACACACACACACACACACACACACACACACACACACACACACGAGGAAACAGTGACAGATATATTTATTTCCCTGCACGATGTTGTCTTATGTCTGTCTATTTGTGAAAAAAATAATTGAATGCACTCATGTTGATGTCAAAGCAAATTGACATCTAGTCAGGAGAGTGGTTGCACCACTCAAAAAGCAGCATACTTTGTCTGGACACAAAGGACTGAACTTTGTATACATGTGTTTTGGAAATCAAAGCATAGTCCATTAGGGCTGTGAATCTTTGGGTGTCCCACGATTCCATTCCATTCGATTCCGATTCTTGGGGTCACGATTCGATTCAAAATCGATTTTTTCGATTCTACGATTCTCGATTCTCCAAAAAAAAAAAATATTCAAAAGATTTTTTTTCCAGATTCGAAACTATTCTCTATTCAAAATGATTCTTGATTCAATACATAGGATTTCATCACAATCTACTCCAGCCAACTGAAGTGATTAACTTGAAAATGACTGAAGACATGATGTTTACTGTAAGGGTGAGGGTTAGGGTGAGCTTACATTTCATATTATAAACACCATGTAGTGATATGACTGAAGACATGATGTTTACTGTAAGGGTGAGGGTTAGGGTGAGCTTACATTTCATATTATAAACACCATGTAGTGATATGACTGAAGACATGATGTTTACTGTAAGGGTGAGGGTTAGGGTGAGCTTACATTTCATATTATAAACACCATGTAGTGATATGACTGAAGACATGATGTTTACTGTAAGGGTGAGGGTTAGGGTGAGCTTACATTTCATATTATAAACACCATGTAGTGATATGACTGAAGACATGATGTTTACTGTAAGGGTGAGGGTTAGGGTGAGCTTACATTTCATATTATAAACACCATGTAGTGATATGACTGAAGACATGATGTTTACTGTAAGGGTGAGGGTTAGGGTGAGCTTACATTTCATATTATAAACACCATGTAGTGATATGACTGAAGACATGATGTTTACTGTAAGGGTGAGGGTTAGGGTGAGCTTACATTTCATATTATAAACACCATGTAGTGATATGACTGAAGACATGATGTTTACTGTAAGGGTGAGGGTTAGGGTGAGCTTACATTTCATATTATAAACACCATGTAGTGATATGACTGAAGACATGATGTTTACTGTAAGGGTGAGGGTTAGGGTGAGCTTACATTTCATATTATAAACACCATGTAGTGATATGACTGAAGACATGATGTTTACTGTAAGGGTGAGGGTTAGGGTGAGCTTACATTTCATATTATAAACACCATGTAGTGATATGACTGAAGACATGATGTTTACTGTAAGGGTGAGGGTTAGGGTGAGCTTACATTTCATATTATAAACACCATGTAGTGATATGACTGAAGACATGATGTTTACTGTAAGGGTGAGGGTTAGGGTGAGCTTACATTTCATATTATAAACACCATGTAGTGATATGACTGAAGACATGATGTTTACTGTAAGGGTGAGGGTTAGGGTGAGCTTACATTTCATATTATAAACACCATGTAGTGATATGACTGAAGACGTGATGTTTACTGTAAGGGTGAGGGTTAGGGTGAGCTTACATTTCATATTATAAACACCATGTAGTGATATGACTGAAGACATGATGTTTACTGTAAGGGTGAGGGTTAGGGTGAGCTTACATTTCATATTATAAACACCATGTAGTGATATGACTGAAGACATGATGTTTACTGTAAGGGTGAGGGTTAGGGTGAGCTTACATTTCATATTATAAACACCATGTAGTGATATGACTGAAGACATGATGTTTACTGTAAGGGTGAGGGTTAGGGTGAGCTTACATTTCATATTATAAACACCATGTAGTGATATGACTGAAGACATGATGTTTACTGTAAGGGTGAGGGTTAGGGTGAGCTTACATTTCATATTATAAACACCATGTAGTGATATGACTGAAGACATGATGCTTACTGTAAGGGTGAGGGTTAGGGTGAGCTTACATTTCATATTATAAACACCATGTAGTGAAAACTCCTGTAACTAACCAGAAATCAAATCTAAAAAAAAAAAAAAAAAAAAAAAAACGATTTTTGGAAATTATGAATCGATTTTGAATCGTTCATAACGGGAATCGCGATTCTAATTTTGACACCCCTAAAAGTCCATGCTTTGGGCCTGGTTGGTACAGCAGAGGCGGGGGGAGGGGGACCTTGGTATGTGCCTCTGTGAGCGCAGCAGCAGTGGGTGGAGAGTTGGAGCGGAGTTCAGTCAGTCAGCAGAGCAGAGGACGGAGTCAAGACCACAACGTGTCAGCTAGTAAAGTCTAAATGTTTTAGTCTTAGTCTAGTTTCAGTCGACTAAATATCAGAAGATTTCAGTCACATCCCAGACGGCCTCAAATAATCAGAGTGGACCGAAGGAGGAGATTGACAATTTGTTTTTATTTTTAAAGAGAGATGTCGTCCGACAGCTTTTCAGCGTCTGCGTCAGAGAAGGAACAGATCTACCAGACCTCCATGCTGAAGCAGCCGGTGATAAAGTTACACAGAATAGAGAAGGAACAGATCTACCAGACCTCCATGCTGAAGCAGCCTGTGATAAGGTTACACAGAATAGAGAAGGAACAGATCTACCAGACCTCCATGCTGAAGCAGCCTGTGATAAGGTTACACAGAATAGAGAAGGAACAGATCTACCAGACCTCCATGCTGAAGCAGCCTGTGATAAAGCTACACAGAATAGAGAAGGAACAGATCTACCAGACCTCCATGCTGAAGCAGCCTGTGATAAGGTTACACAGAATAGAGAAGGAACAGATCTACCAGACCTCCATGCTGAAGCAGCCTGTGATAAGCTTACACAGAATAGAGAAGGAACAGATCTACCAGACCTCCATGCTGAAGCAGCCTGTGATAAGGTTACACAGAATAGAGAAGGAACAGATCTACCAGACCTCCATGCTGAAGCAGCCTGTGATAAGCTTACACAGAATAGAGAAGGAACAGATCTACCAGACCTCCATGCTGAAGCAGCCTGTGATAAGGTTACACAGAATAGAGAAGGAACAGATCTACCAGACCTCCATGCTGAAGCAGCCTGTGATAAGCTTACACAGAATAGAGAAGGAACAGATCTACCAGACCTCCATGCTGAAGCAGCCTGTGATAAGGTTACACAGAATAGAGAAGGAACAGATCTACCAGACCTCCATGCTGAAGCAGCCTGTGATAAGCTTACACAGAATAGAGAAGGAACAGATCTACCAGACCTCCATGCTGAAGCAGCCTGTGATAAGCTTACACAGAATAGAGAAGGAACAGATCTACCAGACCTCCATGCTGAAGCAGCCTGTGATAAGGTTACACAGAATAGAGAAGGAACAGATCTACCAGACCTCCATGCTGAAGCAGCCTGTGATAAGGTTACACAGAATAGAGAAGGAACAGATCTACCAGACCTCCATGCTGAAGCAGCCTGTGATAAGCTTACACAGAATAGAGAAGGAACAGATCTACCAGACCTCCATGCTGAAGCAGCCTGTGATAAGCTTACACAGGATAGAGAAGGAACAGATCTACCAGACCTCCATGCTGAAGCAGCCTGTGATAAGGTTACACAGAATAGAGAAGGAACAGATCTACCAGACCTCCATGCTGAAGCAGCCTGTGATAAGGTTACACAGAATAGAGAAGGAACAGATCTACCAGACCTCCATGCTGAAGCAGCCTGTGATAAGCTTACACAGAATAGGTATGTCGTATGTGCATGTTTTCATGTCACTGTACCCTTTGATTTCATCTTCAACGGAAATAGTCCGGTAGCCGACAGGCTTCTTTTGTTTTAAAGTGGGAAATTTGGGAAATAGTCCATTTTTATTGGCCTAAAATATTGTCTATATACTGTACATACATTCACGAATCCACTTGCTGACCGGCTCCAAAAATGTCAAACTTTCCTTATGCTTTAACCCATTCTGACCTGAGATCAGATTCATACGCGGTTTCCGCCGGACACACACTGGTCTGATGAACCCATTCTGACCTGAGATCAGATTCTAAAAATGTCAGTCGTTCTTCGATTTTTTTTCAAAAATAGCAGACCTACAAGCTCGTATCGCGCCACTCGGTGGCGCGATATGAGCTTGTAGATCTGCTATTTTTAAATAGCTAAAGCATAACATGATGCTGACACCAAAATGGGTTCCCGTTCAGAATGGGTTAAGTAGCATGTCAAACTAGTGGGTTTTCATGATTCTGAATATATTATTTCCAAGCATTAGTTTTGCACAAAATACACTCCTTGGGCTAAAAAACAGCCATAGCCACGTCTGGACGTTTTTAGCCCTAGGATTTTCTTGGTGCAAAACGAATGCTAGGAATGTATTCAGAATCATGAAAACAAACCCCCTAGTTTCACATGTCACATGCTACTGCATGCTACTGAAAGCATAAGGAAAGTTTGAAATTTGTGCCTGGAGGCTTTCTTTTTACCGTCTGATGATGACTGATTGTGGGGTTTAGCAGAGATGGAGTACTTGTAGAGATAGCATTTCTGTTGGCTTAGATAGCATTTGACACAGACTTATAGCATGTTATGTAGACAGCACTATAATTGTATTGTATATAGTCATAGCACGCCATAGTACATATGTATAGCATAGTAGTAAATATGTATAGTTTATATGTATAGTGTATGTATAGTTTCATTATATAGATATTCCACTGTTACTTTCTTAGCTTACGCATGTTTCATGATAAATGCTTTTATGTGATGTATTCCCATGCTTTTTGTTCTTGCTTAAATGTAAGTCGCTCTGGATTAAGAGCGTCTGATAAATGCCTACATTGTAAATTGTAGAGAGGCTGGGGAATTGGGAATTGGCTTTACTAAATTGGGACTTGAAGGGGAGAAAATGTTTTTCTTTTGTCTTGAAGGGGCATGTTTTGCACAACAACATCTTTTCATTATGTCTGCCCAGGATCTCTGGGATTCATACAGTACGTTTTTTTACCTCAGTCACTGAAACTAAAATCTGATATTTAATTTTTTCTATGAATCTGTGACTTGACACGCATACTGTTATAAAACGGGGGAAAAAATATTTTGAAAAAGGAGATTTGTGCCTGCCATAGGATCTTAATGGTAGGGTCACAAGAAACCCTTGTGAATTTTTTTTTGCCCAATACCGACAGCCGGTCAGCAAGTGGATTCAGAGGGAGTGCAACAAACCATGTACAACCCAGATTCGGCACAAACAAGGGACTAAATTATTTTCGCTCCTATGCCACCAAAATGTGGAACGCCCTACCAACAGTCATTAACCCTTGGACTGCCAGTCCCAATTTTTTTGTTTGGGTAACAAATTGGCATATTTTTAATTCATCGTTTTAACATACAAGAAAGATCTGGTGGATTGAAGAGATGTTTTTTCTTTTTTCTTTCATTGCAAATGTATTCTCTCGAATCGCCACCAGATGGCAGGAAAGCACCATTATGCTGATTTTGGCTGAAATAGACGGATCTTCCTAAGTCACTTCCGGTTCAACGATCAACAACATCCTGTAGTATGTTGACCCTAGTCAATAGCTTGGCTGGTTCGGATTGCTAAGCTAATGCTATATTTTTCATAACTAAGTCAAATTAACCTCAAATCAACCCCAAAAGATCGCAAAATATCACATTTTTTACAGCGACGCACATAGAGACGGCGCGCGTGCACGATAGCGCGGATTTCGGACGTTTTTTTATAGCAATTCGAAACTGGCCTCTGTAAAATCTGAATCCCTACTGTCCTTTGTCTGTCACTTTGACTCTGTCTGTACTTTACTCTGTCTGTACTTTACTCTGTCTGTACTTTACTCTGTCTGTACTTTACTCTGTCTGTACTTTACTCTGTCTGTACTTTACTCTGTCTGTACTTTACTCTACTTTACTCTACATTTACTCTACTTTACAGTTCTACACTTCTTATTCCTTAGTGAAATGTCCACCACACTGCCCCCTTTGGTGGCAATCTGAATATTCAGAGTGACTAATATACCAGTAAAGCTACCTCCACATTGCACCGACGCTCGGCTGTCGGCCAGTTTGAAAGCGCCGCGAGCTTGTTGGCAGGAGACTCCAAGACGAGAAGCTCCCGTCCTATTTAAACATTTATCCGGGGAAGTCGCTGACCTTTTGGTTGCTCTATGCATATGTTCATTAAAAAATGAACAGTTTATTACATTTTACTTAGCTGCTGATTAAGCTGCTATTCAAATAAAAGACAAACGAAATTGGTACCTTTACTATTATTCTGACTGCGTACATTAGCTACACGTTTGTCAGTCTCAAAAGAACAGTACTCTTTAAAACTCAGTTAGGTCATTTAAAAATAAACATTCAAGCTGTGATAATGTTTTTTTCTCGATACTATAATCCTGCACACAGGTACAGACATAGTTGTATTGGTTTCAATGGTAATATAGTACAATAGAAACTCCATCTTATAAATAAGATGTTGAGGAAAAATGGCCTCAGACATTAGATGTTGTTTTGGATACCATGTGATTCTGGATTGTTATGTGTGATATGTTGCTTTGCTTTGTGAAGCCAACAGTCTCCAACCTAGGTTTTAAAATGGACAACGACTTTAAGCTAGATCGCCAAATTAGCTTAGTGGTGAAGTCTAGCTTTTTTCATTTGCGACAACTGGCAAAGGTAAAACCCTTTTTAACCACTCAGCACCTTGAGACAGTAATCCATGCCTTTATTACATCTCGGCTGGATTACTGTAACGCCCTCTACCTTGGAGCCAGTCAGTCTTGCCTTGCTCGGCTCCAGTTAATTCAGAACGCGGCTGCCCGACTACTAACTGGCACGCGTAAGAGAGAGCATATAACTCCCATCCTCGCCTCTCTCCACTGGCTGCCAGTGAACTTTAGAATCCAGTTCAAGGTTCTGCTTTTTACTTTTAAAGCTTTAAATGGTCTCGCCCCTCCATACCTCTCTGAGCTCCTCCACCCCTACTCTCCCGCCCGCTCCCTCAGGTCAGCTGACCTGATGCTGCTAGAGGTCCCGAGGGCGAAACGGAAGCTTAGAGGGGACAGAGCTTTTTCAATCGCTGCCCCCAAGCTCTGGAACGACCTTCCCCTGCAACTTAGGCAGGCCCCCTCTCTGGCCATTTTTAAAACCTCACTGAAAACGCACTTTTATTCTTTGGCTTTTAACACAGCATGAGACCTCTGTTCCTGAACTTGCTTCCCCCCCCTCCTTTTCTTGTTTTGTGTGTTGTCTTTGTATTCTGTGTTTTTAGTCTATGTGTTACTTACTGTTTTTACCTATGTACTGTACAGCACTTTGTGGCAGCTATGGTTGTTTTAAATGTGCTATATAAATAAAGTTGAGTTGAGTTGAGTTGAGTTTGCAGTCGCTACCGTGCATGTGCAACTATCATCAGATTGTAAAAGTAATAGTTACACTTAACACTGGAAAAACTATGGTTAAGTGGAAAAATTACAATGACTAAATTAGTTGATAACTAATTGAATAATCAATTTGATTATGATTAATCGTTGCAGCCTTAGTGCGTATACCTAGTGACGGTACTGCCATTATCAGATGGTAATACAACACAGCCTGCATGATATTTTAAAACATTTCATTATTATTTTTCCTCTCTCCATTCTATCCTCCATTCCAGATGTCTTTCCTGTCCGACTCAAACATATATATCTCTACAGCAGAGATTGTCATCTCAACCAACACCAGAGAATTCATACAGGAGAGAAGCCTTATCACTGTGACCAGTGTGGGACTAGATTCAGTGTGAAAAGTACTCTGAAACGGCACCAGAGAATTCATACAGGAGAGAAGCCCTACGCATGCGACCAATGTGGGAAACGATTCAGCCAGAAAGGTCTTCTCAAACTTCACCAGAGAATTCATACAGGAGAGAAGCCCTACGCCTGTGACCAGTGTGGGACTAGGTTCAGCGGGAGAAGTGACCTAACAAGACACCAGAGAATTCACACAGGAGAGAAGCCCTACGCCTGTGACCAGTGTGGGACTAGGTTCAGCGGGAGAAGTGACCTAACAAGACACCAGAGAATTCACACAGGAGAGAAGTCCTACCACTGTGACCAGTGTGGGACTAGATTCAGCCAGAGCAGTCATCTCAAACGTCACCAGAGAATTCATACAGGAGAGAAACCCTACCACTGTGATCAGTGTGGGACTAGGTTTAGCAGGAGAGATGAACTAACAAGACACCAGAGAATTCACACAGGAGAGAAGCCCTACTACTGTGGTCAGTGTGGGAAATGGTTCAGCCATAAAGTTAATCTCAAAAAGCACCAGAGAACTCATACAGGAGAGAAGCCTTACCACTGTGATCAGTGTGGGACTAGATTCAGCCAGAGCAGTCATCTCAAAGTTCACCAAAGAATTCATACAGGAGAGAAGCCTTACCACTGTGATCAGTGTGGGACTAGGTTTAGCAGGAGAGATGAACTAACAAGACACCAGAGAATTCACACAGGAGAGAAGCCCTACTACTGTGATCAGTGTGGGACTAGATTCAGCCAGAGCAGTCATCTCAAAAGTCACCAGAGAACTCATGCAGGACTCTCTAAAGATGTCATGTGGTCAGAGAGCAGGTAACACTGGTGTAGCTCATCTACAAGCTCCGTCGTGACACGTTGTGAGCTTCAGCTTGCATCAGCTATTTGCGCTGGTTAAAACAACATTCTTTTTTTTTTTGTTAAATTTTTATCCCACAATTTTGTAACCCAGTTTTCTTTTCACCCAGTGCCAATTATCTAATGTAATCCTGGGCGCTACACTTCCTCTGCCAACCTGGGGGGGCAGCGGACTGACCTCATGCCTCCTACTATGCATGAGGAGTCCAAGCTGCTTCTTTTCACCTGACAGAGGGGAATTTCCCCGGCCGGACGTAGCGCGTGGAAGGGACACGTTATTCCGACCAGTTCCTTTCCCCTCCATCAGGCGCCCCGGCTGGCCAGGGGGAGGTAGTTCTAGAGACCAGGATTACTGCGTGTTTTTGTGAGGGTACCTACCCTAGGGGACACGGGGAGAACATGCAAACTCCACACAGAAAGGCCCTATCGCCAACCCCCGCCTCGGGTATGGGCACTGATGACGCGGAGGAGGGAACACGCCGCCAGTGCCCACAGCGTCCCCAGCGGGAATCGAACCCAGGACCTTCTAGCTGTGAGGCGACAGCACTACCAACTGTGCCACCGTGCCCCTTAAAACAACATTCTGAGTGTACAGTAAAGGTGCTTCTCTCAGGAAAGCGGAGGAAAAGAAACGTGACCAACACCCAGGGCTCCAGACTAACCTTTTCACAGGTAGCACTGGTGCCACCTACCTTTTCATTTGGTAGCGCCACCAGAAATGAGGTAGCACCATTTCTTTCTTTGTATAGCGTGGTATTGTTACATGATCTTATCATGTAATATTAACTAATCAAAGATTAGTTAATTTGTGTCGGATAAACTGCGTTCAGACCTGAATATATATTCTCCTCGGTTCGTCCAGTTTGTACCGCGGCAGGTCGCGCTGCGCAATTATCGTCTTTGCATTGACTTTGCAGGCAGGCAGGCAGAGAGAGAGAGAGAGAGAGAGAGAGAGAGGGAGAGGGGATGCGATTGAGCCAAAAGAAAGTTAGTGTCGAAGTGTCCTTGAGCAAGACTCTGAACCCCTAATTGCTCCTGATGTACTGGTTGGTGCCTTGCATGGTTTCCGCCGCCATCGGTCTATGAATGTGTGTGTGAATGGGTGAATGTAATGCACAATCTATGTAAAGCGCCTTTGATAAAGGCGCTATATAAATGCACCATTTACCATTCACCATTTTACTCTAGTTTTGTTGACGAAATTGTCAGTATATAGTTGTAGTCATCATGGCTTAGTTTTTATTTAGTTTCCATTTAGTTTTCGTCAGTGGAAAAAGGTTGTCGACGAAGATCTTTCGTCTTAGTTGACGAAATCAACACCCCCTCACTTCACACGGGTGTGATTTTCTATTTACTTGTGATGATTTGAATTTTGTTGTTATTTTCCATGTCGTGATTATGAATTGAATACCCAGGACCTGAATGGAAATAAGACCGCAAGGACATTTACATTTCTGCCTAATAAAGTATGCAATCAATGAATCAATAAATACATGTAATTTTATAACTTAGTCACGGTGTAAAAATATTTTCTGATTTTTGACTTTTATATCTGTGTGCTGGCTTCTGTATTTTGTTTTCATGCTTATCATTGTTCAGCCACTAGGTGGTGCATATATGCTGTGTATTTCTCTTGTCTCTGGCACTATTAACCCATTCTGACCTGAGATCAGATTCACACGAGGTTTCCGCCGGACACACACTGTGTCTGATTAAACCCATTCTGACCTGAGATCAGATTCTAAAAAATGTCAGTCGCTCTTCGATTTTTCAAAAAATAGCAGACCTACAAGCTCGTATCGCGCCACTCGGTGGCGCGATACGAGCTTGTAGGTCTGCTATTTTTAAATAGCTAAAGCATAACGTGATGCCGACACCAAAATGGGTGCCCGGTCAGAATGGGTTAAAGGGATTGTGACATTAAAAAAAAGGTTTTGGAATTGTTCTTGTTTTCTTTAGGTTTTCTAATCTCAATTGCACCCAAAAAACATGAACTTTTAACATTCAGTAGATTTTCTGTGATCTGGGGTTTTCTGGCTCAAACAGGTGCTCTGATTTGCCGGCAGTAAGTGACATCACTTACTGCAAATCCCATATATGTCAATGGGATTTGCCAGCAGATGTCACTGTTTTCATTGTAGCTCAAAAGGCCCAAAAAAACCCAAAGAAAACTTCAGACCACAGAAAATCCACTGAATGTTCAAAGTTCAGGTTTTTTGGGTGTAATTGAGGTCATAAAACCTAAAAGAAAAAAGAAAAAGAAAAATAAATGAAAATGAATGTCATAAAACCTTTAAACTGAAGTTAGGAACACCTGTAGACCAGTATACAGTATGCAATGAGAAGTCCGTTTGCAAGTTGTTAATGCAGAGAGCAGACGTTTCTGATCCTTGCTCTTGTTTGTGATCACCACAGGATCATTGCTTGTAAGTTATGCATTCCTTTCTTTGCACAAAATGCCAGTTTGTTGATATTTACAGTTGTGAGATAATTTAGACATTGTAGCCTAGCTTTCTTTACACATGCTGTGTGTGGCATTAGGCCTTTAGTTGGTGCTGCACAAGCCAGCCTTCTGTTATTGTCTCCACCAGGCCGAAGGCATGGGGGGAGAGTATGTTTTGCACTCCGTCCGTCCGTGTGTGTGTCCGTCCGTGTGTGTGTGTGTGTCCGTCCGTCCGTGAGCAGCTAATCTCGGCCACCGTTAACCCGGTCGATGCCAAATTTTGCACACACACTCCATGGATGCCAACGATGAACCTCTGCCCCAAACTTTCCAGAACGGCCCGTTATAGCGCCACCAGGAGGCCGCTTTGTGCAAAACAAGTTTTTGCACAGTACACCTACAGATTTTGTCCAAACATCACGCAAATTGGTACACAGTCTCTCTAGAGCCATTCAACGAAACCGGTCTTTCAGATTTCTCAGACTCCATCCTGATTGGTTAAGATTGGCTTCCAAAGTTCACAGGAGTGCTCAGTTTCAAACAAAATGCTGCAAATCATGAACACATGGCGTGATTTCCGTGAAATTGTGCACCCACATTCCCACTAGGCCGAGGACAAAATGCCACATGAACAATTTCAACTCAGCCTCAAGGTGGCGCTATAACTGGTCGAAAAGTGTTTTTTACCTCTAACTGCACGGATCTGTGGATAACCTGGTGGAGACCTGTGCCCAGAAGGGCACTTTTTCTAGTTGGGGTTGCATTATGTGTTTTAGCATTTAGAGTACAGTATTTTCTGTATTGTTGGTTACTCTCATGTCATGTGTAATTTGACAGCTTTCTTTGATGTGTGCAGTACAGAAAAATATTACCAATCAATGTTCTTTTCCTTTTTCTGTAGTTTTACTGTGTGTGTATCCTGCTACTGTGAGTGAGTGGAGAGGAATAAATCCATCGCTTGTGAGAAACAGTAAAAGTTGTCTATTTGTCTGCCTAGTTGAAAAAGGGGGAACTTCTTGACGAGCGAGGGCAGATTAATCTGTCCATTACTCCACCCTCTCCATGTCCCGTCACTTGCATCTGACGTCATGCCCTAAAAATGAAAACAAATAAAACAAGAAAAGAAAAACCTACTATCCTCCCGTCTCCACTGCCGATGTCCACCAGTGTCCCCGATCGTCCCCGGAGGACCGTGAAGACGTTGTTCACCTGAGCGCTGGTGGCCGGGACGAAGGGCAGACACACCCTCCTCAGCGCGGGGGCAAGGAACGGCACGGTGACCGCGTACAGGCTCACCAGAGAGCCCCCCACCACGCCGGTCAACACCACACCTATTGATGGAATACTTTATTAATAACAACACATTCAGGACGGGAACCCCTTTTGCTGTTTAAGCATTATGTTGTACTTTAGCTATTGAAAAAATAGCCGATCTACAAGCTCGTAGCGCGGCACCGAGTGCCACGAGCTTGTAGATCTGCTATTTTTTGAAAAAATTTGACAATGTGGCCGAAATCTTGAATATATATTCTTTGTCACAGCGAACCAAATCTTTGCTTCTGGGCGGGCGGGGGGGAACAACATATTTTCAGATGGGCCAAATTATACAGATAATTCTGGGGGTCCTTGACATGAAAAAGGTTGAGCACCACTGACATAGAAACATACAGTAGGTTTTTCTGAAAACTGTCATGACTTATTTATCATGTTTTTATCTATTATGTCAAAACGCAATCGATATAGCAACCTCTGTTATTAACTCACATAATCGTCTGGAGTATACATATCGATTAATTGAACCCACCACTAACAGTTTGCAGAAAAAAAGCACAGTTCAATACGAGGTTCTGCTAAGAGGATGTTTCCATTGGATTGGATTTTTCATATTCAATTCATCGAAAAATACAAATATACTGTACTATATATGGTAAAAACTAGGGCTGTCACGGTTATGACATTTTACTTGATGATTAACCCATTCTGACCTGAGATCAGATTCATACGAGTTTTCCACTGGACACACGCTGGTCTGATTAACCCATTCTGACCTGAGATCAGATTCTAAAAATGTCAGTCGCTCTTCGATTTTTCAAAAAATAGCAGACCTACAAGCTCGTATCGCGCCACTCGGTGGCGCGATACGAGCTTGTAGATCTGCTATTTTTAAATAGCTAAAGCATAACATGATGCTGACACCAAAATGGGTGCCCGGTCAGAATGGGTTAATAGTCTAGCGTTTCTGTCGTTGAACACTGGAGCACTATGAATAATGTTTATATATTTCTGTTTGCCTTTTAGGCTTCGTAAATAAAAAGGTGAACAGGGTAATGAATAACTTTATAATTAAAGAACAAAAAAGGTTAATAGTGGTCATAGCCGACCTGCAAGCTCAAAATATACAGCTGGATGGAAGCGAAGGTCCACCCACACTGCAACTTATAAATATAACTATAAATATACAGCTGGTGGATGGAAGCGAAGGTCCACCCACACGGCAACTTGCAGCGTTCGGCAAAGCGTTTCCGATTCTCTGGCCGTGTGGGCGGAGCTTCATTTCCATCCACCAGCTGTTAGCAACCGCTAGCAAGGAATATCACCTCTAATACTAGCCATGTCTAGTATGGAGAGTACAGGTTGCTGCCTTCAGGAAGGAGATGTGGTGTTCCAGCATACAATAAGGTCAGACTGAAGAGGTCTTTGGTCCATCAATCAACTCTGAGGCTTAACCCATTCTGATCCTGAGATCAGATTAAAAAAATGTCTATTACATCCTGACAGTTTCATTATTAACCCATTCTGACCTGAGATCAGATTCTACAAGCTCGTATCGCGCCACTCGGTGGCGCGATATGAGCTTGTAGATCTGCTATTTTTCAACAGCTAAAGCATAACATGATGCTGACACCAAAATGGGTGCCCGGTCAGAATGGGTTAATCAGGATTTTGGCATGCAGGACTAGACTGAGCTGTGGACATTGCTCTCTGCCCTTGTGTTTTCTATGTATGCAACTGTATTTTATTTTAATTTGTTGTCCTGTGTCATGTCAAATGTGTATATGGGCGGCGGCGGTGGCTCAGGGGTAGAGTGCCTGGATGGTAACCGTAGGTTGCCAGTTCGAACCCTGTGGGCTCCCCCAGAGTTAGTGTCGAAGTGTCCTTGAGCAAAGACACTGAACCCCTAATTGCTCCCGATGTGCTAGTTGGTGCATGGTTTCCGCTGCCATCGGTGTATGAATGTGTGTGTGTGTGTGTGTGTGTGAATGGGTGAATGTAATGCACAATCTCTGTAAAGCGCCTTGGATAAAGGCGCTATATAAATGCACGTTTTACCATTTTATATGTGTTGCATACAAGGCTGCTGGGTCGCAAAACGAATTTCAGTGCGAACTGACAATAAAGTACTATATCGCCAAAACTGGAGGGTCAAACTGAACAACCAATACGTCAATTTGAAGCTATGATTCCCTGCTTTCATATAACATGGAAAGAAAATGAAAAAAAAAATCCAATGGCAGTCTCTCAGTCAAATTAGGTCACATATCATATCATACAAGTATGGTGGGAATTGGAGAAATAAAACCATAACAAACATGTACCTATTTTCTTCGTCACCCCGCTGTCTCTGGGGCTGCTGGAGGTTGGCGCTGGACCTGTGTGTGCAGAGGTGGGAAAAAAAGTACTTGAGTAAAAAGTATCAATACTGCAAATGTAGAAATACTCTGTTCCAAGTGTTCCAATACTGTTCAAAACCGCTCTCAAAGGGCACCTACGGACGGCTGCAATTCGAAACTGGCCTCTGTAAGATCTGAATCCCCCCCACCCCACCCCCCCCCCCCTTTCCCCTCACTGTATATGTATCTTTTCCCTTTTTGCTTCCTATATGATGAATTCCTGTTCTGTTCTTTAGCTACATAGAAATGTCTATTTGTATGTCTCTAAATGTTTTGATGAATTGAACAATGTGGACCCTGTTGTAAACAAGTGTAATGCTTAATTGGGTCGTCCACTCACAGTTAACAGTCTTTGTATTGAGTTTGTGCTTGAAATGTACTGTAAATTCTGCAAACTGTTAATAAATATTTCAATCAATCAATCAATCAATCCAAGTAAAAGTCTGGACGTAAAAGTACAAAAACATTGGCATCAAAATGTAGGTAATAAAAAGTAACAAAAGTAGAGACAGTACTCATTGTGCAGAATATCCCATTATGTCACAAGTCTTCAACAAACAAACAAACACATTTTTTGAAAGTATGTTTTGTAATACTAGTCTTCAAAGTAACTAAAGTTTTCATAGGAAAGTAAGAAAGACCTAGACCTAGAGAAAGATGTCCGTGTGTGCGTCTCTTGAAAAAGTGGAGATAATTCACTAAATACACGTTTTGTGCCAGAACTTTCACATGGATATAAAACTATAGGACCATTTTTGGGTGAGTACAAACGGAGCATTTATCACATTTAGGCCGCACATGTTAAAGTTCGACCAGAAATCAAGGAGGGTGATCTATGGCCCATGTATGTGAAATACTGTATTTACTGTATGAAACAACAAGAGCCATTCTAGGGCTAAGAAAGCCCATGCTATGGCTTGTTTCGATTGGGGTCATTAGTATTCAATTCACAGGAGTACATTGATTGATTGATTGAAATATGTATTAACAGTTTGCAGAATTACAGTACATTTCAAGCACAAACTCAATATACAAAGACTGTTAACTGTGAGTGGACGACCCAATTAAGCATTACACTTGTTTACAAGAGGCTCCACCTTGTTCAATTCATCAAAACATTTAGAGACGTACAAATAGACACTTCTATATAGCCAAAGAACAGAACAGAACATGTAGATTGTTGCTTTATGGAACTCACTGTGACTGGAGGAAGCTGCCGCTGGACCCGAGTTCACAAACACGTCTTCTTGTGACATTGTGTAGCGTCAGTGTAATTTTACACACATTTAATGTCATTCATAAATAAATAAACTATGTCCTCCACAGTCATTTCTTTCCCCTCCTCGCCTCGGTCACCTCAGGATCAACAAACTAATTGGAAATCGTAAACGAACCGTGTGCGCCTTGATGTTGAATAAGTAACGATAATAATAATAGTTTGAAAACTAAACTCTGAAATGCATTAAAAAGACAGGAAATGTATCGACTTCAAGACACGGTTCAAGATCACTGTAGGACAGCATGGGTACGTCGTTGTTATTGGTCCGATGGCGATGAGTTACCCTGACTATTGTAAGGTTCCTATCAACCAGACTGCTCTGTTGGCGATGACAAAATAACTGATATGGTATTTATTATATTATATGTGAATAGATGGAAACAAGCAAAAATGCGTCTTGGGTTGAAATCCTCTTAGACCTTTTATTGTAGGCCTACTGTAGCTTTACTTTCCTGTGCTTTTTTCCTGCAAACTAGTCTGTTGTTAATAAAGTATATTCAATCATTCATTGTATTTTTTATCTATCTATGATATGATAGTCTCTTGATCCGAGGCTAGCATTATATAAACATCAAGTAAAGTGTAACAAGAGCCTATAGAGAAGGAGAGGAAACATATTTTATTGAAATAATAAAATATAGACGAATACACAACAACCAGGCCCACGAACACATCAAATAAACCAGGAAAAAGAAAGGATCAGATTCAGGTAAAAATCAAACTAATAAAGCAGCACATACTAAACAAAAAAAAACATGATCGAGGTGCAAATTAATGAAATTCATTTTCCTAATTTGTTATTCAGCAAACTCATTGTAGATGTTGGGGGATATTTGGATTGTTCACCAAAAGTGGTAAATATGTTTTGGTCCCAGTTTTAATAATAATAATATTAATAATAATAATAATAATAATAATAATACCACATACAATTTACTAGGCATGTAACGATTCACTCAACTCACGATACGATTCAAATCACGACATAGGTTCACGATACGATTTTATTATTATTGTTATTTTTATCTTTCTATCCCACGATTTTGCAACCCCAATTTTCCACCCAGTGTCAATTATCTAATGTAATCCTGGGCCAACCTGGGGGGGGGGGGGGTAGCGGACTGACTCATGCTTCCTTCTATGCATGAGGAGTCCAAGCTGCTCCTTTACACCCGACAGGGGAGAGTTTCCCCGGTTGGACGTTGTCGTGGAAATCTATATATAAACATGTAGAATACTCAAAGTTACAGCCCTGGTTTATGACGTCACTGTCCACACATGGTCATGCCTTGTGGCTATATGTTGGGGGTTGTCTGTGGGAGAAGAGGAGGGCTATAAAGGCTGTCAATTGTTGAGACTCTGGGAGTCAGACTGGGTTTTCCATACATGAGTGTAAGTCTGTCTCCTGCTCGAGTAAATCTCTATATTCTATACCTCAGAATTCTTGTGTTGCCTCATTATTCATTATTGTGATTTGTCTTTTGAGCACATGTCCGCAGATTCCATTACATATTTGGAGGTTTCCCATCGAGATGTGCTGGGCTTGGCGATGTTGGCCCGGTGGGGTAAAGTTCTGTGTCTTTCGGCTGGGCCGACGTCGCGCAAGTGAGTATATGGATCTGTTTTGATGTTCGGAAAATGAGGTATTACTTTTATTCGGGGTTTAAAGTATAGTGATGAATTTGGTTGTGATCACAATTTTTTTTTTTATGGCCTATATTAAAGAGGGAAACTGTGAAGTTTTGCCTTTCATATGTGCATATGAGAGACGGAGGAATAGTGTTTGGTTGGTTGAATGGCTAGGAAAAAGTAGTCTATTCAATAAATCATTCATTAAGTTGCCTGCTGTCTAATAGGGGGACAAGAGATCCTGCCTAGGGGTATCCTGTTGTTTTAAGAAACAACGAAAGTTGGCTAGCCAGTGTGTGAATGTAGGCCTACGGTGTGTGAGTGTTTGAGTGTGTTTGCCTGTGTGTGTGACTGTGAGTGAGGCAAGGTGTCAGGATGGCAGGGAGAGAATATGTGGAAATGGGAGATTTTAATGATCTAAAATGGAGATACGGAAATAGTTCCATAATATGGATGAAAGTAAGGATGTGAAACGAAGGAGAGTGTGAGAGTGGTATGGTTTCATTTTTTTCTTGGCATATTATATTTGGTGTGTTGAAATTATAAGATATTCTGTTTTAGATATTGTTACTGTGTAATTTGTGGAGTTAAAAGTACATCTTGATGAAATAGTGAGCCTATGGTAGTTTAATCTATCAACTACATTTTATATGTGGGGTCAAAGTATTCTTGATGGAAATGGTAACTGCGGAAATACCTCAAATGGGCAGTGGAATGTCTGAATTAGGACTATTTATTTGTCCGCAGATTCCATTACAACGTGGCGCGTGGAAGGAGGAACACGTTATTCCGACCAGTTCCTTTCCCCTCCAAATTGTGACCAGTTTGTATGGACTTGAATCGATTCACGATATATCGTTACATGCCTACAATTTACATATAATCACTTACTCAAAGTCACTTTACAGATACAAACAACAACTTTATTCTGAAAATCTAGTTAAAAGGTCGAAAACAATGAAAGAAGATGTCTTAATTTCAGTGTTTCAGTTTTACTGCGTCTGTCCGACTCCACGCCAAGGCAACTAGTCACAAGTTTCACAACTTGCAGCAGTCTGAACTGACCAGTTGATGAATCATGACAGATGAATCATGACAGATGAATCATGACAGATGAATCATGACAGATGAATCATGACAAATGAAGTGAATCATAACAGATGAATTACACTATTATTGCCCTGCTTTTAGTTAGACTCTCACATCTGAAGTACTAATTTATGAATGGCAGATCGAATATAGTCTAGATATAGTCTAGAAACTCTAGCCTTCTGTATTCTCTGTCTTTTTAAAATGCTGACCAAGATTTCCTATATAGCATTTGTGCAAATTGCAAATAACGTTTATTCTATTCTATTCTATTCTATTCTATTCTATTCTATTCTATTCTCCAGTTTTTGCTCTACAATATATCTTGAAAATAGCTGAAAATAGACAGTCTACACATTCACAAATGGTTGGATATCACGTATCCTCCATCCTCCTCCATCCCTGACGATCCCGGGGGGAACTGATGGTGTTGGACGTGGTGGTGGTGGCTGCTGGTGGTGGCAGCACCGTCATCGTCCAGCATCAAGTCATCCTCTTCCTCATCCTCGTCCTCGTCCAGCCCACAGCCATTGACCGCGTCCTGGGAATAGCTGTGCTTCATCACGAGGATGCTCCTACACGGGGGCCAGGGATGGGACAATGAGAGACAGCGAGATCCAAGTTCGACCGTGACCGATGGCCATGGCACTTGGTGGCTCGCCATGGCGTTTGGCCGAATTCGTCGACGATTTTTAGCTTTCGTCGCGACTTTCCACCCGTGCGCCATGACGCACGGTACGGTCTCCGCGGAAAACGGGATCTCGTCACGCTCTCCACTTCACGCCACGATTATTGTGACCAAGATACAGTAAATGCGATTCATAGGATGTTGATCGGGATAATCAATATGTGCTTAACACAAATGTCACTTTTGTTTAACCACTAGAACCAACCCCCCAGCATCCAAGTTCAGGGCCGGAACGTTTGCCAAAAATAGCCCATCTTAGATCTACAAGCTCACTGTGAGCTTGTCAAGGACCCCCAAGATTATATGTATTTGGCCGCGGATCACAATCTCAAATTACATTGTTCCAGGAACCCCCCCCCCCCCCCTCCCAGAAGCAAAGATTTGAGTTAAAAACGTTCGCTCCTTGAGATTATAATATTCAAAGATTTGCACTACATTTTCACGATTTAAAAAAAATAGCAGACCTACAAGCTCATAGCGCGGCACTCTGTGCCGCGCTATGAGCTTGTAGATCTGCTATTTTTTCAATACCTAAAGCATAACATAATGCTTTAAAACCCCCAAAAAAGGGGTTTCGCGCCCAGAATGGATATAAATTAATCACGATATTATATCATAGTCCCGTCCGTCCCTACCTGGGGCCCGCCGGCGTGCCATGCTGGGACATCAGGGGCCCCCCCGGAGGAGGCCCCGGCCCGCCGCCGTCGGCATACCCGATGGCGGTCTCCCTCACGCTGAGGTTGCCGCGGCTGCCGTGCACGCTGAGGTTGCCGCGGCTGCCGTGCACGCTGAGGTTCCCGCGGCTGCCGTGCACGCTGAGGTCGAGCTGGGAGCCACAGTGGTGGTCGCGGATGCACTTGGAGGACGAGCGGCAGATCTTCTGGAACTTCTCGGAGGAGTCCGAGCTGGCCATGAAGGCCATGGCGGCGCCGGCGCCGGCGGCGTCCGCCGGGTGGTCACCGGAGGAGGAGGAGGAGGGCGGCGGCCGGGGCAGCGTGCACAGCTCGTAGTGCGGAGGGTCGAAGTCGGGATGGAGCGGGCCGGGGTCGAGGTCGAGGTCATCTCTGTGGACGACGCGTAACAGAGAAAAGGTAGATAGATGGATTGATTGAAATATTTATTAACAGTTTGCGGTTAATAAAAAAAAAAAAAGTACATTTCAAGCGCAAACTCAAGACAAAGACTGTTAACTGTGAGTGGATGACCCCAATTAAGCATTACACTTGTTTACAACAGGGTCCACCATATTCAATTCATCAAAACATTTAGAGACGTACAAATAGACACTTCTATGTAGTCAAAGAACAGAACAGGAATTCATCATAAAGGGAAAAGAAACATATACAGTGAGGGGAAAGAGGGGTGGGGGGGATTCAGATTTTACGGGGGCCAGTTTCGAATTGCAGCCGTCCGTAGGTGCCCTTTGAGAGCCCCTGTAGACTATAAGTAACCCCCCTTCCTTCTTCCCAGTCTAACTCTTGAAAAACACATGGTATAGGTTGAGAATTTAGCGTGACAAAAGTTATATTTTATTAAGTAAGTAAAGTTAATTTAACGGCGGTGGCGGTGACTCAGAGGTAGAGCGGCCGGATGGTAACCGTAAGGTTGCCAGTTCGAACCCGGGCTCCCCCAGAGTTACTGTCGAAGTGTCCTTGAGCAAGACACTGAACCCCTAATTGCTCCCGATGTGCTAGTTGGTGCCTTGCATGGTTTCCGCTGCCATCGGTGTATGAATGTGTGTGTGAATGGGTGAATGTAATGCACAATCTATGTAAAGCGCCTTGGATAAAGGCGCTATATAAATGCACCATTTACCATTAACATCATTCGTGGTAATTGCACAAGGATGTGACCGTCACTGCACAAACGCTAATGTGTCTTTTCTTTTTTTTTATGTTTAGCTGTGGTTCTGAAGCGATATGAAGCTGTGCTGGTTCTGACAGTGTCATTCATTTCCTCGTGTATCGCCTGCAGCCAGCACCAGTAGTGTGAATGTGAATAAATGGCTGCTGCCGATCCTGTTTGAAGACCTGGGGCGAGTTCTATAACACAACACAACGCAGGCAAAGTTTACACCGTTTCAGACGTACACAGGATGGAGTGGGACGTCCATGTGCACGTACACACACACACACACACACACACACACACGCTTATGTTAAAATACAATTAAACACAAACAGAAAGATGAGCATTGAGGTCGTTGGCAGAGATGGGCAAAATACATTGAAAATGTATTTTTGGTCAAAAAATGTATCTAAATACAAAATACAAAATACATCTTCCATCCCAGCGAAATACAAATTACAAAATACAAAAAAAGTATTTCAAATACATGTATTTCAAATACATGTATTTCAAATACTGCCCATCTCTGCTGGGCAAAATACATTGAAAATGTATTTTGATACAAAATACAAATACTGGGTCAAAAAATGTATCTAAATACAAAATACATCTCATTTCTTCCATCCCAGCGAAATACAAATTACAAAATACAAAAAAGTATTTCAAATACGTATTTCAAATACATGTATTTCAAATACTGCCCATCTCTGGTCGTTGGCCAGAAAGAAGAGAGACCCGTCTAAAAGACCACAAGACCTGCAGTACAAGACTTTGAACCAGTGGTTTGTTCAGAAAGTTGTGGTTTTGTTTGTTCAAGGAAGCCACTAGGAATCATTTCAGCACTTTGCCGAGGTCTGACACTTTTGTCACATTTACATTTACTGTAAAATATTAATAAATATATTGATTTACAAAATGACACCCAACTATAAATGCACCACGTCAATTTCGACACACACACGCGTTCCACACCCCCACAGGGAGAGCAGTGCCCGGTATCCAGTGAGTCGGTCGGACCCAC
>NC_139709.1:3791993-3826993 GCF_964188405.1 Protomyctophum parallelum
ACCACAGAGCAGTGTTGTTTACCAAACCATTCTGCTGCCATGTTGGCTGTAAAAGACCACAGAGCAGTGTTGTTTACCAAACCATTCTGCTGCCATGTTGGCTGTAAGAGACCACAGAGCAGTGTTGTTTACCAAACCATTCTGCTGCCATGTTGGCTGTAAAGACCACAGAGCAGTGTTGTTTACCAAACCATTCTGCTGCCATGTTGGCTGTAAAAGACCACAGAGCAGTGTTGTTTACCAAACCATTCTGCTGCCATGTTGGCTTGTAAAGACCACAGAGCAGTGTTGTTTACCAAACCATTCTGCTGCCATCTTGGCTGTAAAGACCACAGAGCAGTGTTGTTTACCAAACCATTCTGCTGCCATGTTGGCTGTAAGAGACCACAGAGCAGTGTTGTTTACCAAACCATTCTGCTGCCATGTTGGCTGTAAAGACCACAGGAGCAGTGTTCTTTACCAAACCATTCTGCGAGTGCATGCCTTTCATCCGACGGAGCATTGGTCCGAACGACAACCTACCTCCTCCCTCACCCTAACCCTAACCTCCCCCGGGGCAGACACCTAAACCTAACGCAACCCTCTCCCGACCCGCAGCGCACCTCGGAGCATTGCTCCTTCGGAGCAATGCTCTGTCGGATGATAGTACGCCTCCCCCATTCTGCTGCCATGTTGGCTGTAAGAGACCACAGAGCAGTGTTCTTTACCAAACCATTCTGCTGCCATGTTGGCTGTAAAGACCACAGAGCAGTGTTCTTTACCAAACCATTCTGCTGCCATGTTGGCTGTAAGAGACCACAGAGCAGTGTTGTTTACCAAACCATTCTGCTGCCATGTTGGCTGTAAGAGACCACAGAGCAGTGTTCTTTACCAAACCATTCTGCTGCCATGTTGGCTGTAAAGACCACAGAGCAGTGTTCTTTACCAAACCATTCTGCTGCCATGTTGGCTGTAAGAGACCACAGAGCAGTGTTGTTTACCAAACCATTCTGCTGCCATGTTGGCTGTAGAGACCACAGAGCAGTGTTGTTTACCAAACCATTCTGCTGCCATGTTGGCTGTAAAGACCACAGAGCAGTGTTGTTTACCAAACCATTCTGCTGCCATGTTGCCGGCTGTAAGAGACCACAGAGCAGTGTTGTTTACCCAAACCATTCTGCTGCCATGTTGGCTGTAAAGACCACAGAGCAGTGTTGTTTTCATCCATTGATACTATGACAAAAAATAAATGTCCGTCGACTACCTTTTTCCACTGGCGAAAACGGAATTAAAAACTAAATGAAAACTAAGCTATGACGACTAAAACTAAGACTAAATATATTGACAATATTAAATGGTAAATGGTGCATTTATATAGCGCCTTTATCCAAAGCGCTTTACATAGAGTGTGCATTACATTCACCCATTCACACACACATTCATACACCGATTGCGGCGGAAGCCATGCAAGGTACCAACCAGCACATCGGGAGCAATTTGGGGTTCAGTGTCTTTGCCCAAGGACACTTCGACGTGTAGACAGGAGGAGGAGCCGGGATTCGAACCGCCGACCCATGGATCATTGGACGACCTGCTCTACCTCCCTGAGCACAGTCGCCCTATTTAGTCGACAATATTGACTAAATATATTGACAATAAAACTAGACTAAAATGTTAGGAAGGGACTAGTGGACAAGATATCTAGTATAAGTCATTTTACAATTAGTTGCATGCTGAAAATAGCTGATCTACAAGATCGCGTTGCGTTGTGAGCTTCTAGATCAGCTATTTTCAGCAAGAGAAAAAAGAAATGTCATTACGACGGCATCAAGGCTCACCAAAATACATTTTGTTCGACTAAATCAACTGTAGATTTAGTCGACAAAAACTAGACTAAAGACTAAAACATTCCAGGTGACTAAAACTAAAAGATAAACTATTCAAGAGACTATATGACTAAAACTAAAATCTAAATTTGCTGCCAAAAGCAACACTGCCACAGACCAAAAGAAGGTTACTGATACTTGCCTCCAGCAGTGTTGTTTTTGACAGCTAATTTTGATTTTAGTTTGAGTCATAATAGTCTCTTGAAATAGTTTATTTAGTTTTAGTTACATTTTAGTCACCTGGAGTGTTTTAGTGTTAAGTCTATAGTTTTAGTCGACTAAATATACAGTTGATTTAGTCGACTAAGATGTGTCTTGATGCCGTCGTAATGGCCGACTGTATACACTCGCTGAAAATAGCCGATCTGCGACGCGTTGTGAGCTTGTAGATCTGCTATTTTCACCAAGTGTAAAATTACTTATACTGGATCTCTTGTCCACTAGAGTCCCTTCCTAACATTTTTGTCTAGAAATTGTCAGTATATTTAGTCTTAGTTTTAGTCATCGTAGCTTAGTTTTCATTTAGTTTCCATGTAGTTTTTGTCAGGGACAAAAGGTAGAGAGAGAGAGAGAGAGAGAGAGAGAGAGGTGACGGTCCCTCGTTCCTGCACGAGTCCTAACCAATCATTTTAATGAACATATAAAACTTATACACACATAGATGACATCACACGACATACTATCCGTCTCAGACGTACGGGTCCATTTGGTTTCATTTTACGCTCCCAAGATTCACTTCACTGCTTTGGGTTGTGTCTGTGAGCTGCACTGCAGCAGTGTAGCTCTCTGGTTTGGGTTGTGTCTGTGCTGCACTGCAGCAGTGTAGCTCTCTGGTTTGGGTTGTGTCTGTGAGCTGCACTGCAGCAGTGTAGCTCTCTGGTTTGGGTTGTGTCTGTGAGCTGCACTGCAGCAGTGTAGCTCTCTGGTCTGGGTTGTGTCTGTGCTGCACTGCAGCAGTGTAGCTCTCTGGTTTGGGTTGTGTCTGTGAGCTGCACTGCAGCAGTGTAGCTCTCTGGTTTGGGTTGCGTCTGTGCTGCACTGCAGCAGTGTAGCTCTCTGGTTTGGGTTGCGTCTGTGCTGCACTGCAGCAGTGTAGCTCTGGTTTGGGTTGCGTCTGTGCTGCACTGCAGCAGTGTAGCTCTGGTTTGGGTTGTGTCTGTGAGCTGCACTGCAGCAGTGTAGCTCTCTGGTTTGGGTTGTGTCTGTGAGCTGCACTGCAGCAGTGTAGCTCTCTGGTTTGGGTTGCGTCTGTGCTGCACTGCAGCAGTGTAACTCTCTGGTTTGGGTTGAGTCTGTGAGCTTGTAGATCGGCTATAATTCTGTGAGCGTGCGCTCGCTCCACGCCTGCAGGCCTAGCACAGCACCGCGCTAATTAACCCATTCTGGGTGGGAACCCCTTTTGGTGTTTTAAGCAATATTTAACTATTTAAAAATAGCAGATCTACAAGCTTGTCGGGACAGGTCTGCTATTTTTGAAATTTTGTGAAAATGTGGCACAGATCTTTGAATATTATATTCTTTTTTAACTCAAATCTTTGCTTCTGGGGGGGGGGGGGGGACACACAAAATATTTTCAGATGGGGTTATTTTTGGGGGTCCTTGGCAGGAATGCGTTAGAGAACCACTGACATATAGAAACATGCGTTTTTCAGGAAACGGTCAGGATTTAAGAAGGCATTTGTAGAATGTGTTCTCAGGTTAAGAAGGATGTAGTGCAGATGCGCGGCCAGGTTCAGACTCAAGAGCCTCAGATGGGGCGAGAGGGAATTCTTTCCACATAAAATGCTACATTCCACTTCAGGACGGAGAGGACCCTTTTCTCTCCGACGGTCGAAACGGCGAGGGGCTAAAGCCCCTTTCATTAGCAAAACATTGAGGTGCTAAAGCCCCCTTTCATTAGCAACACATTGAGGGGCTAAAGCCCCCTTTCATTAGCAACACATTGAGGGGCTAAAGCCCCCTTTCATTAGCAACACATTGATGCACAACAGAACAAGCTGATGGTTTCAGGAGTAGAGACAGGGGAGCAGGTAGCGGAATGCTGTTTTTACCCTCCTTTTCCGGAGTGACCCGTCCCACCCGCCGCGCGATAATTACGCTAAAAACCTTGTCCCGTCCGCCCGCCCGGGCAACGGGCCGTCCCACGCATCACTTCTGGGTACACAAGGATACATCTTCACCTGCTATAACCCACAGCAACCCCCCCCAAGATAGTCCGTTGCTGCCCTCTGCAGGCCTGGGCTGCACTGGCAGTTAGCCAACTTCAATATATCACAAATACCATACTACAGTTAATGCAACACATGTTCTGCCTTCCTCAACCCATTCTGGGCAGGCGGGTGATTTAGGCATTATGTTATACTTTACAAGCTCATAGCGCATGCTGCACTACGAGCTTGTAGGTCTGCTATTTTTGAAAAATCAAGAAAATGGGGCACATATCTTTGAATACACCTGGATATTCTTTCAGAGTGAATGTTTTTAACTCCTATCTTTGCTTCTGTGAGGTCCCAATATTTTCAGATGGGAGTCGGCGGCCAATTACATATATTTTTGGGAGTCCTTGACATGAAATTGTTTGAGAATGACTGACATAGAAACATAGATTTTTCAGAAAACTTAGAAGACATTTGTAGATTCGTCCTCAGGTCTAAATGGGTAACCGTTAAGGCATGTTTTTGGTTTGCAACGGTTGGATTTCATGTCCAACGCAATTCTGTTGTCCTACGATGGCTTTACTTGAATTGTATTCAAGTTGAAGCTTATTTTGTTCAACTTTGTTTAAAGACTATATGTATTCTGTGTTATTTTGTAGTTTTCACGCTGCTTCACCGACTATAAAGAGCGTGGGTTTGAAACTGGATACCGTGTCATCACCAGTCCACATACCGTGCCAGGGTACGGACGCATCGGGTGCGTGCTGCCACAGGATCTGGTGGATGGCTTCAGGAACGGAGCGGTAGTCTGGGAACAGTTCCACGCGGATGCCTCCGTCTCGTGGTGGAAGGAAAATCACCTCATGGGCTGTGGAGAGAAACGCATGGCAGTCAAGTTGAACAGTATAGTGGAATGTAAAGGCCTTTAATATTCATACTCGTTTTCGGTTTTTGGTGAAGAGCTGACCACCGAAAACTACAACATGACGTCACTGAGCCGCGGTGGTAAGAGACTCACCGCTCACCCCAAACACATCTCTCTGTTTTTACTAAAACTACAACATGACATCACTGAGCCGCAGTGGTAAGAGACTCACCGCTCACCCAAACACATCTCTCTGTTTTTACTAAAACTACAACATGACGTCACTGAGCCGCGGTGGTAAGAGACTCACCGCTCACCCAAACACATCTCTCTGTTTTTACTAAAACTACAACATGACGTCACTGAGCCGCGGTGGTAAGAGACTCACCGCTCACCCCAAACACACCTCTCTGTTTTTACTAAAACTACAAAATGTTCGTCGACTACCTTTTTCCACTGACGAAAACTAAATGGAAACTAAATGAAAACTATACTATGGTGACTAAAACTAAGACTAAATATACTGACAATTTCGTCAACAAATAAAAACTAGACTAAAATGTTAGGAAGGGACTAGTGGACAAGAGATCCAGTATAAGTCATTTTACTCTTGGTTGCATGCTGAGAATAGCAGATCTTGTAGATCGGCTATTTTCAGCAAGTGTAAAATCAGTTATTACGACGGCTACAAGGCCCGCAAAAATACATTTTAGTCGACTAAATCACCTGTAGATTTAGTCGACTAAAATCTTGTGATATTTAGTTGACTAAAACTAGACTAACGCTAAAACATTCCAGGTGACTAAAATGTGACTAAAACTAAGTGAAAACTATTCAAGAGACTACGACTAAAACTAAAATAGAAATTTGCTGCCAAAAACAACAGCTAGATATACGGGGGGGGGTTATATATATATATATATATAACTTTTTTTTTTTATATATATATTACACTTTTTCCACACACACACCACCACACAGCTGCTACAATGTATTTGAAACCCTACAGGGCTGCAACATATTTGTTCTCATATACACAATATGGCAAGTTTTATATATTTAACAAAAATATTTTTAATATTTATATATTTTATTTCCTGTCCTATACCAATGCGAATACAATTGCCAATTGCTTTCATCGCGCCACGCATGATCAACACAGTTTGAGTACATGCAGTGGAGTGAACATTGCACACACAGGAAGTCCCTTTCTGACTTTGTGTGTGTGTGTGTGTGTGTGTGTGTGTGTGTGTGTGTGTGTGTGTGTGTGTGTGTGTGTGTGTGTGTGTGTCCGTGGCGGTCGCAATCTGGACACGCTGAATCACACATGTTTGTAAAACGGCAGTCAGGCAAGAAATACTTTCTCCCTAAAGTTTCCATAAAGTTCACTTGAAAGTTACGTTTGAGAAACGTATAATTATACATTTACGGTATGACACATTGACGTTATTATATGATTCTGAAACATGAAGGACCTGGCCGGCTGGTCCTGGGTCAGTGGCAGTGCCACTGACCCAGGACCAGTGAATCGACCAGTGAATCGGATCATTGACGTAGGCGTGAACCGAATCGCTCAAACACTGAAATGTGCCGTTTGGCACATCACTAAGTGGCACCATGGCTACATCTGCTTCTCTCTTGTGTCCTTACTTATATGGACTGAGCGGAACTTAATTGTAGCTCCGCCCTGGCGATCTGTAAGCCCATCACTCACTGCCGCTTTTGCAACACAGCCGTGGCTGATGGGCTTGTAGGTCAGCTTAAAAAGACAACCGCAAAAAGCAGGCTGGAACGCGCAGAGGTATTGCGGTGTTTTTTATTTTTATACAGTCCGCCAGGACGTGCCAGGACAGGAGAGTAGTAGTCCAGTAATAATGTAAATTGACCTCAAACTAATTGCAAAAAAAAAAAAAAACTCATCTGATTTTGTATCTTACATAATGTCCTGAATAACATACAAAAAGTTGCCTGGAATTGTCTGAGGGGAAAGTGTTGAAAATGACCTGTATACAGTATGGCCACCATAGACATCCAATATAAGGCAAATAATTTGCTTTAATTGCTTTAAGTAGCATAATGTGACATGTCAAACTAGGGTGTTTTCACGATGCTGAGTCCATTCCAAGCATTAGTTTTGCATGAAAACACTCCTTGGGCTAATACCGGCCATAGCCACTTGCCACACCCTGTTTTCCTTCCGGTAGTGTTAAAAAGTAAAGGGTTTTAGTTTCCAGACGGGTTTCAGTAACAGTGTAAAACAAGTGAATGTAAGTGTACATAATAGCCTGACGTTAATACCTGTCCCCGGTGTGTTACAGCTGCTCCATACGACCATCACCAGGAGCGTGTAGAAATTAATCCGCATGATGATTTTCGGCCGCAAAGCCGTTAAAACTATCTTGTTTACCGCGAAGAACAGAGACGACAGGAGGGCCTCCATTGTTGTCCGCTGTGAAGTGTGAGTTGTCCTCTTCTCTTCTGCTGTGAAAAAGTGTGAGTGTGAAATGTGATTCTGTGAACCTTTACCCTATAGCGCCAGGGCATAGGGAGGAGTTTCACTCAGAACGGGTTATTCTGGCTGACACTTTTCCGCCTGCCAAAAGCACTGACAAAAACAACTGGAAACTAAATGAAAACTAAGCTACGATGACTAAAACTAAGACTAAATATGCTGACAATTTCGTCGACAAATAAAAACTAGACTAAAATGTTAGGAAGGGACTAGTGGACAAGAGATCCAGTATAAGTAATTTTACACTTGGTTGCAACATAGCCTATCTACAAGCTCACAGCGCGTCGCGAGCTTGTAGATCGGCTATTTTCAGCAAGTGTAAAAAACACTCATTACGACGGCAACAAGACCCACCAAAATACATTTTAGTCTGACTAAAATCTTATGACATTTAGTCGACTAAAACTAGACTAACACTAAGACATTCCAGGTGACTAAAATGTGACTAAAACTAAATGAAGTTTCAGTCCAAAGACTATGACTAAACTAAAATAGAAATTTGCTGCCAAAAACAACACTGTAGTGAAGGGGGTTTATGGCAGTTTACTAGTGATGGGCCAATGAAGCGTTTATAAACCTCGAGTCTGAACCACTTCAACCAATCGGTTCAAAAATGGGTTAAGCTTCGAAACTTCAGTGAATAGTGACATCTGCTGGCGAAATGTTAGACTGCAGTCTATTAGGCTGGCCTTAGAGGTTTTTAGACAGGTTTGTGTATCAGGCTGTACACAGACTGAATATCTTGTTCATGCAAATAAAGATTGATGTGTATTGTGTCATTATATAAATAAAATATACAAAGACTGAATATCTTGTTCTTTATACAAATAAAGATTGATGTGTATTGTGTCATTATATGAATAAAATATACAAAGACTGAATATCTTGTTCATGCAAATAAAGATTTGATTGATTGAAATATTTATTAACAGTTTGTAGAATTACAGTACATTTTAAGCACAAACTCAATACAAAGACTGTCAACTGTGAGTGGACGACCCAATTAAGCATTACACTTGTTTATGTAACGTGGTTAATAGTGCTTCCACTTGCCCAGGCATTATATTGTATTGTGATCCAATGTTCTGTCACTTTAAGAGTTCAGGCGGTTGACGTGACCTATAACCCAATGACGTAACCTACCGCACTTCCTATTTCATACTAGCTTTGAAAGCGCAATGTTAATGTGGAAAACATACGTCAGAGCAGAGCAGTGATTGCCTCATTCTATGTTGTACAGAGAATAAATCTACTCACTGCTGACTGCTGAGATCCTGGTCTATGGTGCTTCATATACAACACAACACAACGCAAGATCACGTCTGTTACATTTACAACAGGGTCCACATTGTTCAATTCATCAAAACATTTAGAGACATACAAATAGATGTGTATTGTGTCATTATATAAATAAAATATACAAAGACTGAATATCTTGTTCTTTATACAAATAAAGGTTGATGTGTATTGTGTTATGGCAAAGTGTGTGTGGAAAACAGGATGTGGTGTGGGGGGGGGGGGGGGGGGGGGGGGGGGGAATGGCATAGGGTATTCTTGTGTAAGTCAAAGATTTTTATTTAGAAAAATAATTTTCTCAACAGTTTTTGTCTTTAGCCGGTTTCTTTTTTTTTTACTTACAACTTCTCCACATTTTGAGCAGACACGTTCACTGGGTACAGATGTGGCTGGCATGGACAGACATTTCATTGCCAGTACATATAAGTTTGGACACACATGTTTATGGTCAGCCCAGTAATTCATGGGGTCCTCTTTTCTTTCCAGTGGTGGATCAGTCATGTCTCTCTGCACCTCCACTGTTGCATCTGCTGTGACATTCCTGGACATCCTTGCTTCAGAAGCATCCCGGTCCATAAGTGCCCACAGGCCATCACAATTGCCTGGCCAAGGCCAAACAATAAAGGCCAAACAATAAAAGGCGTATGCCGCAAAAACAAATATCTTAAAAAAAACAGCAAAGATATTAAACAGCCATGATGAGTAATAATAACACTAGCCTACCTTCTTCGGAGAGATCATATCAAAATGTTGCCACATGTCAGATGGAGCAGAAGCTGGCTTCTTCCTCGCTGGCTCCATGACGACGATCAACGATCAATACAACAAGCAAACGCAATGTAATAGTGATCATATAACAACAACTACTATGCAAACGCCTACTACTGCAACCCACATATCGTCAGTGGCGTGCACAGACATTTAGAGGGGCAGGTGCTCAAGTGAAAAAAGGGCACCCATTTTGGTGCTTTAAGCTATTGAAAAATAGCAGATCTACAAGCTCATAGCGCGCCACGAGCTTGTAGGTCTGCTATTTTTCTTTAACCCATTCTGACCGGGCACCCATTTTGGTGTTGGCATCATGTCATGCTTTAGCTTTTGAATAATAGCAGATCTACAAGCTCATATCGCGCCACCGAGTGGCGCGCTACGAGCTTGTAGGTCTGCTATTTTTGAAAAAAATCGAAGAACGACTGACATTTTTAGAATCTGATCTCAGGTCAGAATGGGTTAATAATGAAACTGTCAGGATGTAATAGACATTGTTTTAATCTGATCTCAGGTCAGAATGGGTTAAGCGAGCCTGTCAGCTCAAACACACAATACAAATACAAAGTCATACAAAATAACTACGAATTCCATTGTCCTCTCTCTATTTCCCATTCCAGTGCTGCCGTTTTCAGCAATGGGATAATAATGTTTTGGGTGAGCAGATCTTGTTGAGCTGGTCATTGTGAAAGTAGCTCTCAAGTCAAAACAGTGTGGGCACCTCCTGACCTAAAGTGATAGGCTTTCACCTCCTGACCTAAAGTGATAGGCTTTCACCTCCTGACCTAAAGTGATAGGCTTTCACCTCCTGACCTAAAGTGATAGGCTTTCACCTCCTGACCTAAAGTGATAGGCTTTCCGGACTGCTTTGCCCTCGCAATGACCTGCTGCTGCTCCACCCTCCATTGACCCTCCACCCTCCATCTCAATGACCTGCTGCTGCTCCACCCTCCATTGACCCTCCACCCTCCATCTCAATGACCTGCTGCTGCTCCACCCTCCATTGACCCTCCACCCTCCATCTCAATGACCTGCTGCTGCTCCACCCTCCATTGACCCTCCACCCTCCATCTCAATGACCTGCTGCTGCTCCACCCTCCATTGACCCTCCACCCTCCATCTCAATGACCTGCTGCTGCTCCACCCTCCATTGACCCTCCACCCTCCATCTCAATGACCTGCTGCTGCTCCACCCTCCATCTCAATGACCTGCTGCTGCTCCACCCTCCATCTCAATGACCTGCTGCTGCTCCACCCTCCATCTCAATGACCTGCTGTTGCTCCACCCTCCATCTCAATGACCTGCTGCTGCTCCACCCTCCAATGCCAGAGTATGGCTGGATGTAGGAAAGCCTGCTGGTGGTTTTAGAGACAAATGCATTCTCTTTAATATATATATATTTTTTTATCCCACGATTTTGTAACCCATTTTTCACCCCTGTGTCAATCATCTAATGTGATCCTGGGCTCTACACACCCTCCACCAACCTAGTCCCCATATATGGGGGACAAGGGGAGACCAACCTAGTCCCCATATATGGGGGACAAGGGGAGACCAACCTAGTCCCCATATATGGGGGACAAGGGGAGAGCAACGGACTTGAACTCATGCTTCCTTCATGCCTGAGTGTCCAAGTTGCTCCTTTACACCTGACAGGGGGGAGTTTCCCTGGTTGGAAGGAACACGTTAACCAACCAGTTTGTAGTGGCATTTGTTTCCAAAAAATAATGTTCCAAGATGTCTAGTAGCCACATCCGCCAGTTTGACACAGGTTTGAGATGACACGTAATGCACAGGTAGAAACTGGACCACAGTAGCCTACTCATAGACAGACTCCACAAGGCAGCGATGATGTTGGCAATTGCGTTTAGTGAAAGAATGTTGCAGTACAGGAAAAGCACAAAAAACGAAAAAGTCATTTGCTTGTTCAAACACAGAATTGTCTTTGTTATGGTGTCTGGTGATACAGGTTCCAAAAAGAAGAAAAAACACCAGAGAATCACGGTCAAAACTGTAGAGTTCCACGAGTCAAACTAGCGTCTCAAATCCCTCTTTTCCTCATGTTGAGTAACCAAACTAATTCCCCTCCTCAGCTGCGCATCATAAACATAAAATCAAACTTCAGGGGGCGCTCTTTACCAACTGCCAAAGGTTATGTCTAAGCATGTAAAGCTGAACAACATTAAACATAAATGCAATAAGGCAAAAATAAAAATATGAATTACACATTATAACCACTTTGGCTCTTACACAGTTCCTTTCCCCTCCATCAGGCGCCCCGGCTGGCCAGGGGGAGGCAGTTTAGAGACCAGGATTACTGCATGTTTTTGTGAGGGTACCTACCCTATAGGGGACACGGGGAGAACATGCAAACTCCACACAGAAAGGCCCTTTCGCCAACCCCGCCTTCGGGTATGGGCACTGATGACGCGGAGGAGGGAACACGCCGCCACCAGCAACCACAGCGTCCCGAGCGGGAATCGAACCCAGGACCTTCTAGCTGTGAGGCGACAGCACTACCAACTGTGCCACCGTGCCCCTTGCAAATGCATTCCACACGCAGCGATGACAGGACCTGGAAAACACCACACAACAATTATTTATGCAACCATAATATATATAAAAACGTGCAGACACAGACACAGACACAGACACACACAGACACACACACACACACACACACACACACACACATTAACCTTGTGAATCTGAACATAACATAGCACCGTTGAAGGTCACTGCAGCTGACAGCTGAATATTCCCAATGTAGGGCTGGCTGTTCCACTGTAGTTCGTTTGTGGTGGCAGTGAGAACACACCCGTGTATAACAATTAAAAACTATATATAAACAACAGCCGATGATACATTAATATACAGTACATGTACACCTGTTGTCTGTGGTAAAGTTTTCAATTACCTGAGTGATGGATACACGTGTCCCAACAACAAAAGGTGCTTTTTAACCCATTCTGACCTGAGATCAGATTCATACGAGGTTTCCACTGGACACACACTGGTCTGATTAACCCATTCTGACCTGAGATCAGATTCACACAAGGTTTCCACTGGACACACACTGGTCTGATTAACCCATTCTGACCTGAGATCAGATTCTAAACATGTCAGTCGTTCTTCGATTTTTCAAAAAATAGCAGACCTACAAGCTCGTAGCGCGCCACTTGGTGGCGCGCTACGAGCTTGTAGGTCTGCTATTTTTCAATAGCTAAAGCATAACATGATGCTAACACCAAAATGGATTCCCGTACAGAATATTTCTGGCTCGTGCGGCTGCATGTTGGGCACGTCCTGAACAACGCCATCCGGTTGACAGTTGGTACACAATGTACTTGGTGGAGTCGTACAGTGGTAGGCAAGCACTGTACAGGAACATGATATATATACAGTACACACACACACACACACACACACACACACACACACACACACACACAGACATTAATACATGGCGTTCTTTCTACAGACAAACACACACCCTACCTTTGCTGTTGCTCTGGTGTAACATCAGGCACATCATGATGAATCCATTCCTGAGGTTCTATAGTCTACCAGGGGTGGGCAACTGGCGGCCCCGGGGGCAGTGGGGCCGTGGCCCAGGGGCCCTTGGCTCTCAGGGGCCCTCGGGGGGTTAATCCGTCCCTGCCCGGGGGCCACATGCGGCCCCCCACCTTCACTTAATGTGGCCCTCATGGTTAATGTCAGAATACTGATGGTTTCAGCTGTTTACAATTCCACAACATGCAAAACATGAGCAGCTTTAATCACTTCAGTCTAAATTAGTAGCTCATTGCTTCAACACAAGTATAATTAAAGGCATTTGAAATTACATAAAAATGTTAAATTTTCAGGATTCCAATTCAAAAATTGCAAAAAATAATTCAAGATTTCAATTCGAATAATAGCAAAAAAAATAGCCGATATACAAGCTCAAAACGCGTCGCAGCGCGACGCGTTTTGAGCTTGTAGATCGGTTCTTGCTACAACAGAAATGTATGGCCCAATAGGGAGTGAGTATGGAAATATAATGGCCCTCTCCATCGTCAAAGTTGCCCCACCCCCGGTCTATACTGTGCAGCAGGATTCACCAGAGGACTCCTGGCTAGAGTTCTCAAACTCTGCCCGAACCCGACCAGGCCCGACACGACCCGACATTTTAGGGCCGGGCCGGGCCTGGGGCTCCATGAAAAAAAATATATATATATTGAATTTGTTTAGAATAAAAATAATAGTTCTGTTCTGTCTGTTTGTGTATTTATCTATTATGAAGATGGTGCTGACTGGCGTTTCACTTTTACTCTGTGTAGAGTTCTCAAATTCTGCACAAACCCGACCAGGCCCGACCCGACATTTTAGGGCCGGGTCGGGCCTAAAATCTATGCTAATTAGTCGGGCCGGGCCGGGCCTAGGGCCTGATCAGTTAGGGCCCAGTTAGGGCCGGGCCTTAATTTTCGGGCCCGATGAGAACTCTACTCCTGGCTGCTGTCCAGTGGCCTCGTGGCCTCGTGGCCTCGAGGCCACGAGGCCTTTTGTCTTGGGCAAAAGTGCATTAGTACATACATCAGAGCTTTTTAAAACAGACAGACAATACAAAAAAGACAATACACAGTAGCAGCAAAGTACAAGTCACAAGAGTATCACAAAAGAAGTGCAAGTTGCAATAAGAGAAGGTATATAATATAAAAAAGTGTATTCACAGTTTATAGTACACAATCACAGTAAAGTGCAATAAATAACTGATGAAGGTCAAGAAGTCCCTTCCCCACTAAGAACTATGAACTATGTGGCGGTTGTTTAGTAGAACAATTGAAGTGGGAACAAAAGAAAGTTTGAGGCGGTTGCTCTTGCAACGACACGCTCTGTAGCGTCTACCAGAGGGCAACAGCTCATACTCTGAAGATAATATATGTGAAGGATCAGACAACACTCTATTTGACAGACTGAGCACCGTTTTCTCAAAGATTGTCTGAAGAGATGGAGAATCTTTCCTACCAATTACCTTCATGGCTGTTTTAGCTATTCTAGATTTGAGCTGGACACCCAAACCAAGCTGACATGCCATATCTAATAATGCTACCTAGCACTGCATCATAGAAGGTTGACATGACTCCCTTGCTCACACCAAAGAGCCTAAGCCTGCGGAGAAAGTGCAAGCGTTGTGCCAATTTGGCACACAGATAGTCCACATGGACATTCCATTTGAGCTGGCCCCCATGCCCCCCATGACCACTGGGACATGGATGTGGACACCTTTTGGATCGAAGATCATCTCTTTGGTTTTTGTGGTGTTTAACATAAGGTGGCTATTATCACACCAGTCTTTAAAGTTATTGATCTCACTGATATAACCCACCGGGTGTTCAACAGAATACTGGACTACTCGCCCCGGTGCTTGCCTGTTTTTCCTCCCGGAATTTTCCCCAGTGAGGGGGATAACTTTGTAATATGCTATTGGCTGTTTGTATTCTTTTTGGAAAAATATAAAAAGATACTCCTGTGGAAAGGCTATATTATTTGACTTATATTGAACCTATAAACAATTTAGTATTATTTAGTATATGTAAGGTTTTGCCCCCTCAAATGGTACCTCGTCAGATAATCCCCACATATCCTACAACAACTTCTGTGAACAGACTTCACTGTAGTAGCTTTTCATAAATTATATTTGTACTTAGGCTGTTCTGCTGTCATGAAAATTTATAGTTAGAGAAATTCAAAGTCCAGCCGTCTGCTGTCCAGCCTCTCCCACCCCTCACTGGGGAACGTTCTGGGAGGAAAACAGAAACGGGGCGAGTAGTCTTGTTACCGTTCAACACCCCTCAACAGGCTGACTATTACAGTGTCATCAGGAATTTTCAAGATGAAATTGTTTGGCTGACTGCTTCTGCAGTCATTTGTGTAAGCGGTGAAAAGAAATGGTGAACTCACCCCCCCTTGTGGCACACCTGTGCTACACAATTTAGAGCTTGAGAGTACTGAGTTCACCTTTACCTGTTGAGATCTGTTTGTTAACATGGAGTGGAACCATCTAATGATGAATGGATTTACATTCATGTTATTTAGCTTTTGGACAAGTAACAGAGGGCTTACAGTATCAAAAGCAGAACTGAAGTCTGCAAAAAGGACACGAACATATATGCCTTTGGCTCCTCCAAGTGCTTGCTAATTAAGTGGGTTATACTGACTACAGCATCCTCCGTGCTGCACCCAGCCCTGTAAGCCAATTGTAAAGGATCCATGAAGGAAGCCACCTGAGACTTAAGTGAGTTCATTTCATAACATTGCATAACCCCACAAGTTAAAGCAATAGGTCTGTAATCTTTGTTCACAGAGGGACAAGATACTTTGGGAACAGAAATTATTAGTGACTTTTTCCAGATATCAGGAACCATGTGTTTGTCTACAGACTGTTGGAAAATAGGGCACCAGGCAGCTGTAAGCTCTTCAGAGCACTTTTCTGACAACAAGGCATTTTTTATTGCATACCCTGCTAAAGACACTCTGGACCTGTTTAGGATCAATGAGAAGTCGATCAGAAGCATTACACATGATAGAATCAATATTAAAGTCCACAGACTCCTGCTCTGAGGAGTCAGTGTCATGACGGAGGAAAAAGTCATTCAATTCATTGGCTTTTGCTAGTTCATCCAGTGTAGCAATGGGATTTGGGTTAGTGTTCATGTTCCTTATTTTATTCATATGATCCCATAGACCCTTAGTGTTCATGGTGCCGACACTTTCCTCTAGTGCAGCTCGGTGGTTCCTTTTGGCCTGGGACAGCATCCCATTTAGCTCCCTTTGGGCCACAGCCATGCCCCCCCTGTCCCCATTTTTAAAATCTACTTTCTTGCTGTTACTACAGGCTTTCACCTCCTTGGTGATGTAGGGCTTGTTGTTAGGGAAGTGGCGAATGGACTTTTTTGGGACGACATTGTCCACACAGAAGTTAATGTAATCCGTTACAGTCTCTGTAGCCTCGTTCAGTTCAAGATCATGAAAAATGCTCCAGTCTGTGCATAGGAAGCAGCCCTTAAGAGCCTCCACACTGTCCTCTGACCACTGTAACACAGTTTTTTGGACAGGCTTACTGGACTTTAACACAGATTTGTAAGTGGGCATGAGCTGGACAGTCGAGTGATCCGAGTTGGCAAGAGGAGGGAGAACCTTGGCTCTGTACGCATTTTTTATGTTGCCATAACATTTGTCTAGCACATTTTTATTCCTTGTACCACATTTGACGTACTGGTGAAACCCAGGTAAAACTGGCTCCAGTCTACAGTGGTTTAGGTCCCCCATAGCCTCGATACCCAGGCTTTCATTTCGTCTGCGCGAAAGATGAAAGCCTGGAAAAAGCCGTGGGCTGAACCAGTCTAAAAGTGGGAGTCAACCCTTCCGGGTGGGCGTCAGCTCTAAATGATGTGACGTAGCGCTGCACTAGGGGGGAGAGGAGGGGCCGGGGGTGACGGACAGATCGATGAGATCCAATCAGGGTGCGCGCATTTCTGAGGCGCGACCCGCCCCTCTAGACCAGAAATGTCTCTGTTTACGTCAGGCTAGGTCCCCCAGTATGAAGATCGGGGCTCCGGGCGTACGTTGCATTTGTGCGTGTACACAGTCTGCTAGTCTGTTTGCAGCTCTAGCTGCATTAGCGCTAGGCGGTACATAAGCTACGCAAATAATGATATTGCCAAATTCCCTCGGAAGGTAGAACGGTCTCATAGAGAGACAAAGCAGTTCAACGTCCGGGTCACAGTATTTCTCTCTGATCGTGTATTGGCTGCACCAACTGTTACTCACATACACACTGAGTCCTCCTCCTTTGGACTTCCCAGATGTAGCCTCCCGATCCGCCCGTGTTGATGAGAAACCCTCCAGCTCCAGCATGGAGTTCGGTATATCCTCCCGTAGCCGTGATTGGTCATCTGCACCCGACACCGCTGAAGTGCCCCTTGAGCAAGGCACTGACTGAACCCCCAACTGCTCCCCCTGGAGCTGCAATAGTAGCCAAGACTGTGGTTGTACTGGTCAGCTCCCATGTTTTAATGTGTGTGTGTGTGTGTGTGTGTGCGCGCGCGCGCGCGCGCGTGCGTGCGTGTGTGTGTGTGTGTGTGTGTGTGTGTGTGTGTGTGGGCGTTGCTGAAAATGAGCACCTGTGCTCAGCTACTTCCCTGGGTAAATAAAGAATAAAAAAAAACGCTACAGAGTGCCCTGCTGGTTTTTACTTGAACCCCTAAGAAGACATACAAATAAAACAATCAATATCCTTAAACATATTCACCATTGGTCACCATCAAATAACTTAATAATAATGTAACATTACCTTTACTCCGTCTTTTGGCCCTCGGAGCTGGGAAAGACCCTCTTCATACATGGTGTATGTGTTGAGCTGGGAAAGACCCTCTTCATACATGGTGTGTGTGTTGGCAACCTACATCTGTGTCTTCTTTTGGCTGTTGGATAATATAATGTAAAGTCATAAAATATCACTTTTTAATCCCCCTGGGGGGGGGTGATTCAAGCGATCACAGCAGCATTATAGGTAAAGCATAATAGTAAAAAGAGGCCTATACAGCCAATAACCATACCAATACAGCAGTAGGCCTAGTCATGTTAGCATTTGTTTTACTTCTTGTTAGATTATGAACCTTTACCCTGTCAAAGACTCATTATTGACGACGTTTCATAACATTTACTATAGTACTCAGATCTGGAACTTTGTATTTAAAGGGGGGATGTCACGGCCCGAGATTAACGTTGCTGATAAGGAACATCACGTGGTCTGAATGAAAACGATTTTAAACGACACGTGACTATATCTCAGGCTCTGACGTGACCTAGCATATAGTCAAGCTGAGTGGCTAGCGCACTAAAGGCTACCTGTTTTGAGGTAACTTTCTGCGTCATACTAGGTGAAATTATCATAAAAATAAAAATAAATCGGTCGGAAATCTTCGTTACAATGACATTGAGTTGACGTGTAAGTTTTACGGTAAACTGTTGCGTTTTCTTTTTTTCGCGTGACGAGTTCCATGCTCTCCCCGTCTCCCCCCGTCTCCCCCCGCTGACATGGCCTCAAACACGGCTAAGTGCTGAACAGGGCTCCGTGCTGGAGCCCTGGAGCTTCACATGAGGTTACCACTACCAGTACCACTGCCTGTCTAGCGCTACAGCGCCGGGCTAACCTGAGCCCTCTCTCCCTCTCTCGACTCTCTCTCTCTCACTCACACACACACACACACACACACACACACACACACACACACACACACACACACACACACACACACACACACACACACACACACACACACACACACACACACTCTGTCTCTCTAATGATTAGGCCAGTTGCTGTATAGTGTTGTATAGCCTATCTGATCAGCGATCACCAGGGAGCAGCGACAACACACACACACACACACACACACACACACACACTCACGTCTCACACACTGCGTCTTGCATCAGCCTTCAGCGCGCATATGGACTGCCTTACGCACCGCCAGTCTCTCCCTCCGTATCTCTCTCTCTCTCTCTCTCTCTAATACTAATAATAAAACGCATCACAGCGCGACAACATATATCGGTATATCACAGTATCAGTATATATCACTGTTAACAACTTATCATATGTTGCATCAACTGCAGCGAGCAAAGGCTCTGCTCTGCTGCATCCAATAATAAATATATCAACTAGTCCAGTGCGGACTGGTCATTTCATTTGTATTGGTGCCGAGTGCAAAGCACAAGTTGCACAACCGATTGTTTTAATTCAAAGTGGTATATATTCTGTGAAATGTGTATCGTCATTCCGTGTATACAAGCTCCAAGTGTTGTGTCCACAACTCACATGCAGCGCGTTGAGCTTGCAGATCGTCGGTGCCCCACTCGCCATGAATCCAAGCAGAGGTCTTCACAAGTATAGGTAAAACACTGCCAGTCTGCAGCACAATGGCCCGTTGTGCAAAGTGTTGAGATTTTACTTGTGCGATATTCAGATAGTCTACAACCGATTGTTATAATTCAAAGTGTTATATATTCCGTGAAGTTTATATTTTCATTTGGTGTACAAGTCATGTTTTTAATATGCCTTTATCAAATGATAGAGAGATAAGCCATGCAGCCCATTGACTGCATGTCACTCTGCCTACATGCTGACAATGTGCGCACGTTGTATTAGCCTACATTATAACGTGACATTTATTATACAGCTCGAAAATATAGCCTCTCTGCAAGCTCACAACTGGTTGTGGACACTTCTATAGGTCTGACTCTGCTATTAATTTCTGTACCAAGTCGCCAGAGCAATGGTAAAGTGTCTATCATTTTTTAATTATATGGAGAGAAAAGTCGAGAGTCGGGATCTGGAGATTGCTGACAGACAATGAAAGAAACATATACTTCCACTCACAATTTAGGTGGCTTTAGGTGGTACTTATTCCTTCATTAAAAAATATGATTGGCACCTCATAAGTGTAAATATAAAATCCAATATAATATAGCCTACAATTGAAACCTGCTACTGCAGTGATTTTATCCTGTGTTCAATGCGTTGCTGCGTTTGTGTGTGGACATATATCTCTGTCGTATGGCCAGGGATTTTTTCTAAAACGGAGGACGAAAATATCCGTTTTACAAAAGATCCATGCACGTATAGCCTGGGCCTCAGAAGGCATGTGATGTCTTCGTCTAATGAAACGATCATCTCATTAATCATTGACATAGCGTTGTTTAGGCTATAATGATCAACTTGTATGGGTGATCATTTTATGTATATCAAATATTATATTAACTCAAGGTAATTAATGCTACAGCTCTGAATATAAATGTCGGAACTGGTGTAAAATGGAGAATACGTCTGTTGCAGTGTTGCGCACTGAAAACCAGAACAGGTACGCTCGCCCCTTTTCCAACTCACCCCCACGAAAAGTGAAGAGCGGTCGCCCTGGGATTTCGAAAAGTGAAGGCTTGCCCCAAAGCCATGAATAGCTCGCTCCCAAAGTGTGGTTATCTCGCCCCACAGCGTGGATATCTCGCCCCAAAGCACGAATATCTCGCCCCATGTTTATTTCATGTTTATTTTACCTTATTTCTCATATTAGAACCTTTAGAATCAATGTTGTTTGTCAAAGGAGAACATTTAGAACCAGTTTGTTGTTGGTGGTCAAATGAAAATGATGCATGGTACCCAGGGGGCAAACCACCCTTTTTTTAGGAAACCTGCATTTGCCATGACCTCAAAGGTTGTCCACCAGAAATAATATCTCATAGGATCACAACCTATATGGACAACCCGGTCAATTTCTTTTGCTGGAAATCAGAAAATATAGGTTTGGCAGTAACTTCTGAACCAGATGAGCTAGAAATGCAAACTTGGTGTCTATTTCATGGTTTCTGACCATGAGAGACTCAATGGAATACCTATTTTTTATTATTGGGTGTGTCTGGACCCTTATTGTGCATATTTACAAGATGGTGCCTACCCGAAACGTGAAACGTGAAAAAGAAAAGAGACATTGTCTCTTTTCTTTTGCAGCCATATTGACAATATGCAAGCTCAAGGATATATGTCCCTTCTGGGCCATACATTAGCCAATGGATTAATATTGCTTGTGTTTGCCAAAACAGTCAACACTCATGGTAGAAATCATGGTAAAGCACAATTTCGATATTATTAATTTTGACAATTTAGATATTATTTCTGGTGGACAACCTTTGAGGTCATGGCAAATGCAGGTTTCCTAAAAAAAGGGTGGTTTGCCCCCTGGGTACCATGCATCATTTTCATTTGACCACCAACAACAAACTGGTTCTAAATGTTCTCCTTTGACAAACAACATTGATTCTAAAGGTTCTAATATGAGAAATAAGGTAAAATAAACATGAAATAAACATGGGGCGAGATATTCGTGCTTTGGGGCGAGATATCCACGCTGTGGGGCGAGATAACCACACTTTGGGAGCGAGCTATTCATGGCTTTGGGGCAAGCCTTCACTTTTCGAAATCCCAGGGCGACCGCTCTTCACTTTTCGTGGGGGTGAGTTGGAAAAGGGGCGAGCGTACCTGTTCTGGTTTTCAGTGCGCAACACTGCAACAGACGTATTCTCCATTTTACACCAGTTCCGACATTTATATTCAGAGCTGTAGCATTAATTACCTTGAGTTAATATAATATTTGATATACATAAAATGATCACCCATACAAGTTGATCATTATAGCCTAAACAACGCTATGTCAATGATTAATGAGATGATCGTTTCATTAGACGAAGACATCACATGCCTTCTGAGGCCCAGGCTATACGTGCATGGATCTTTTGCAAAACGGATATTTTCGTCCTCCGTTTTAGAAAAAATCCCTGGCCATACGACAGAGATATATGTCCACACACAAACGCAGCAACGCATTGAACACAGGATAAAATCACTGCAGTAGCAGGTTTCAATTGTAGGCTATATTATATTGGATTTTATATTTACACTTATGAGGTGCCAATCATATTTTTTAATGAAGGAATAAGTACCACCTAAAGCCACCTAAATTGTGAGTGGAAGTATATGTTTCTTTCATTGTCTGTCAGCAATCTCCAGATCCCGACTCTCGACTTTTCTCTCCATATAATTAAAAAATGATAGACACTTTACCATTGCTCTGGCGACTTGGTACAGAAATTAATAGCAGAGTCAGACCTATAGAAGTGTCCACAACCAGTTGTGAGCTTGTAGAGAGGCTATATTTTCGAGCTGTATAATAAATGTCACGTTATAATGTAGGCTAATACAACGTGCGCACATTGTCAGCATGTATAGGCAGAGTGACATGCAGTCAATGGGATGCATGGCTTATCTCTCTATCATTTGATAAAGGCATATTAAAAACATGTACACCAAATGAAAATATAAACTTCACGGAATATATAACACTTTGAATTATAACAATCGGTTGTAGACTATCTGAATATCGCACAAGTAAAATCTCAACATCTTTGCACAACGGGCCATTGTGCTGCAGACTGGCAGTGTTTTACCTATAGGCCTACTTGTGAGGACCTCTGCTTGGATTCATGGCGAGTGGGGCACCGACGATCTGCAAGCTCACAACGCGCTGCATGTGAGTTGTGGACACAACACTTGGAGCTTGTATACACGGAATGACGATACACATTTCACAGAATATATATACCACTTTGAATTAAAACAATCGGTTGTGCAACTTGTGCTTTGCACTCGGCACCAATACAAATGAAATGACCAGTCCGCACTGGACTAGTTGATATATTTATTATTGGATGCAGCAGAGCAGAGCCTTTGCTCGCTGCAGTTGATGCAATATATGATAAGTTTTAAAGTTGTTAACAGTGATATATAAACATGAACAATCGGATAGATATCTGTGTAGTTTCCATGCAGGCACAAGCTGCATTTCTCACCTAATTATAGTAAAAATGATATGCGCTAATAAGCGGTGACATCATCGTTTCTCAAAAGCTCCGTTTCGCATGACTACACAGCTCCACTGAAACAAATATTTTCGAAAATCTCCACTTATTTATCCGTTTCCAAAACCTCCGTTTGAGTGGCCAAAAACGCCGTTTGCGTGTGGCTGAAAGGCCCAAACGCACAAAGAAATGTGCGTTTTGTAAAAGATCCATAAGATCCATGCACGTATAGCCGCGAAGAGTGTGTGTGTGTGTGTGTGAGTGTGTGTGTGTGTGTGTGTGTGTGAGAGAGAGAGAGAGAGAGAGAGAGAGAGAGAGAGGTCCCGCCCCCCCCATATCGGTGTGTGTGTGTGTGTGTGTGTGTGTGTGTGTGTGTGCGTGTGACTGTGTGTGTGTGTGTGTGTGTGTGTGTGTGTGTGTGTGTGTGTGTGTGTGTGTGTGTGTGTGTGTGTGTGTGTGTGTGTGTGTGTCAGTGTGTGTGTGTGTGAGAGAGAGAGAGAGAGAGAGAGAGAGAGAGAGAGCGGTCAGGTAACAGGTTACTTGAGCCGGCTAGGCTGCATGCAGTGCCCCGGGTAGAAGCACCATGACGTCGGGTACAGAGGACTGGATGGCCCGCTGAATCTGGCCGTGGTTGACGGTATGTTAGCGGCGTTACAGAGCGGATGGGCCCGGGGGCATGGAACGCGTCACGCGGAATTGCGACTATGTAATAGTATACCCTGAAACTTACACGTCAACTCAATGTCATTGTAACGAATATTTTCGACTTTTTTTTTTTTTTTTTTCAACCATTATGAACCATTATGAAGCTAAGTCTGACACCAAAACCACTAGCATGAGTTGATAGCCACCAGGACTGCTAACTCGCAGAGCCCAGAGGCGCTCTGCCCTTAGCCCAGATACAAGATCAATTTCATTGGTCAAATTGTGCGATCCCGACCTGATGTCATAATCCAAGACGCTAATTTTAATAGCATTATTAGCTCCCGAGGGCCGTGACATCCCCCCTTTAAAGTCGCTCTGAAACAGAGCTCGTGAGGTCTAATAAATGCTTACTGTAATGTGTTGTTGTACACTCACTCACATGCATGATGCACCGCGTAAGCACAGTGCACACCCACGCACACACTAGTAACTGTACAATATATGTATGTAGGGCAGGCAGGCGTAGACCTAGGCCTACTCGCTAACAGACACGATACCAACGCACGCGCACGTGCTTATAAATGTTTGCAAACATACGCACGCACGTGCTTATGTTTGCACACACTCCGTGTAGCTTTAACTACATAGAAGTGTCTATATTTGTCTCTACATGTTTTGATGAATTTAACATGGTGGACCCTGTTGTAAACAAGTGTAATGCTTAAATTGGGTCGTTGTATTGAGTTTGTGCTTGAAATGTACTGTAATTCTGCAAACTGTTAATACATATTTCAATCAATCAATCAAAGCTCTTGACTTGAATTGGTAACGTCACAAACAGTGCAACTTGACGACTGTATTGCATTTGCATGTAGCGGCTACATGCAAATAATACATTGTAGCCTATAGTAAGACGAAATATTATGTGTAAGTTTGCCAAGGTATACTTACTCTCAAGTTGACTCGGGCTCCGACCTATAGCCCCACAAGTCAGAACCCAATGCTGGTAGCCTACTGAAGTTTCTGACATTTTTTAGACCGGTTCGGCACGATATATTGGGCTGAGTGACCCAGGGGGTTCCGAGAGGGGCTATAGCTCCGACCGTGAACACATAGTCGGGATGGCATGTGTAACTGCAAGCGGTATGGAAGTAAAAACGTGATGGTATGACAGTGTGCCGAATAATGTCATGTTTTTACTTCCATAGTGTGATATGATGTGCAAATCGCTCTGGATTAAGACTAAAGAGCGTCTGCTAAACGCATAGATTGTGAAATGTTTAGTTGTACTTTTACATACATAATCTGAAACACACCAGTTGTGAATGAAACACACACACACACACACACACACACACACACACACACACACACACACACACACACACACACACACACACACACACACGCACGCACACACACACACACACACACACGCACACACGCACACACACACACACGGAAACTGAACTGTTCACAATGATGCACGAGCGACATCCAGTGGAGAGACGCTGTGATTGGCCATCTAGTCTAGTGCACTTGTGGAGCCAAGCCTTGTGCGCTGTGATGTGATTGGGCCAGTAAGCGACGAGCACGTGATGAACGATCACGTGAGCACGCAAAGATGGCCGCGCCCTGAAGCAGTGGTTGTGTGTGTGTTGTGCAAGAGGAAGGAACTTTTTGAATGACAGACAGACAGACAGTGTGGAGACAGACAGACAGACAGTGTGGCGACAGACAGACAGACAGACAGACAGACAGACAGACAGACAGACAGACAGACAGACAGACAGTGTGAAGACAGACAGACAGACAGTGCAGATTAGAAGAACAACACTAGATCATCGTGTGGAGAAACCATCTTGTTGTTCTTCTCATCATCATCACCACCACCATGGACAAGGACGAGCTCATACTGTAAGTACAGACAGTACACCTGACATGTCACATTAGAGCAGCATTATTGTTTAACAGAACGTAATGATGACGTACGGTCGGTCATCCGTATCGTTCTTTGACGTTTAGCGACAGCTTTGCGGTTCCATTCCATTTCAAAGGGCTTTCTGTTGGCTTGAGAATAAACACGCCATGATGAGTTTACAACATTGCCAAAGCAAAAAGCTTCCACTGTCTAGTTAGGTCTAGTGTCTGCTGCCTGCATGGCGTTACTGACGTAGACCAGTGGTCCTCGAGGAGGGGGTCCCAGGTGGTCCCCAGCTGAGATAAATTATGGACAGTTGGTAACCAAATGGACCCTTATATTTGATTGATTTGATACTTTACTAACTTGTATTGAACTGTATTAAATTGAATATCACAGCACTGACAGCAGTGTATAATGATGAATTCCTGTTCTGTTCTTTAACTACATAGAAGTGTCTATTTGTATGTCTCTAAATGTTTTGATGAATTTAACAATTAAGGCGGACCCTGTTGTAAACAAGTGTAATGCTTAATTGGGGTCGTCCACTCACAGTTAACAGTCTTTGTATTGAGTTTGTGCTTGAAATGTACTGTAATTCTACAAACTGTTAATACATATTTCAATCAATCAATCAAAAGTGTGTGGTACCAATATGTCCTCTGGGGCTGTCACAATTATGGCATTTTACTTGACAATTAATTGTCAGTCCCACACTAATAATGTAACAATTTAATTGTGTTTTGTCGTTGGGAACATTGGGCATTTCTGTTTGGCTTTTAAGGCTGTGACAGAGGACGAGATAATGACAAATAGCCTAAATAAATAAATACAAATAAATGTAACAAAACCATTCATAGTGGGAATTGGGGAAATAGGCGATCTACAAGCTCTGAACTGGTCCAATCATTTAGGGGAAAAATGTTTGAAAATATATATATATGAACATTTCTTTTCAACGCGGAAAAGAAATGTGACGATTATGCAAAAGCATTATTGCGATTATCTCAAATAATGTCGATTAGGCGATTATATGATCGTACTGTAATATTTGTGACAGCCTCACAGCTTTCCATTCAACCGTTACCGTTCCACTGCTGGTCTGAGCGATAAGAGAGGAGAGGAGTGGTCGCTCTGGGGGAGCTGGTCAGATAAGAGCCAACAGAAGCTGTGCCACGGCCCACGGGACACTTTGATAATAGTTTTTGGTATATATAATATATCACTTCACTTTAGCCACTTGGGGCGGCGGTGGCTCAGGGGGGGGGGGGGTAGAGTGGCTGGATGGTAAACGCTAAGGTTGCCAGTTCGAACCCTGTGGGCTCCTCCCCCAGAGTTAGTGTCGAAGTGTCCTTGAGCAAAGACTCTGAACCCCTAATTGCTCCTGATGTGCTGGTTGGTTTCCTTGCATGGTTTCCTCAGCCATCGGTGTATGAATGTGTGTGTGTGAAGTTTGTGAATGGGTGAATGTGATGCACAATCTATGTAAAGCGCCTTGGATAAAGGCACTATATAAATACACCATTTACCATTTGGCCTCTATACTTTTTTAATTAATTGCAGCGTACTTGGGTGTGTTCTTTTTCAATCTATTCTACACCAAATATCTTCGCCAGAAATGGCAGATCTACAAGCACACGCGTCACAGCTTTTGGGGCTTTTTTGCCTTTATTGATAGATATAGTAGCTTGACAGGAACCGAGGGGGAGACACACAGCAAGGTTTGTCGGGGTCGGGCTCGGGACTCGAACCCGCGACACACTGTCATGCTGGATTACCGGCCAAGGTGCCTGGACCGCTGAACCGGCCCAGGCCTTAGATATATATTTTTAAAGTAATAATGTAATTCTGGGGTTTGCAAAGTGGTTAATCGCTACTGTCCATGTCCAGCAACGTGTAGGCTACTATAGGCAGGGACAGGAAAAAGGTACATTTTAAAATAACATCTTGAGTAATTGCTGTAATTAAAGGTGGGTATAAAATACTACTCTTTTGGTGTTAGCATTACGTTATGCTTTAGCTATTGAAAAATAGCAGATCTACAAGCTCATAAGCGCGCCACCGAGTGGCGCGCTACGAGCTTGTAGGTTTGCTATTTTTTTTTGAAAAATCGAAGAACGACTGACACATAGAAACATAGCTTTTTCAGAAAACTGTCAGGATGTAGAAGAACATTTTTAGAATCTGATCTCAGGTCAGAACGGGTTAACCAAGATGTCTTTTTTTTGGGACGTTTTCTTCTGTAATAAAAGGCCCAGATGTTCTAAGGGGCCGTGGTCCTGGTGTGGTTCTTGGCCAGATGGTCGCTGAACTCCTGGTAGGGAGACTTGGCGAAGAGCGTGGGCTTCCACAGGTCAGGGGTCAGGTAGCCGTAGGTCTTGGCGATGGCGTCGAAGGTGGCCTTGGCGAAGTTGCCCAGCGTGGCCGTGGACCCGCTGGCGGACGTGTAGCAGTCCTCCACGCCCGCCATGGCGAGCAGCTTCTTGGGCACGGGCGCCGACACGATGCCGGTGCCGCGCGGCGCGGGGATCAGGCGCACCGTGACGGAGCCGCAGCGGCCCGTCACCTTGCAGGGCACCGTGTGGGGCGCGCCGATCCGGTTGCCCCAGTGGCCTCGCCGGACGGGCACCACGGACAGCTTGGCCAGGACGATGGCGCCGCGGATGGCCGTCGCCACCTCCTTGGAGCACTTGACGCCCAGCCCCACGTGGCCGCCGTGGTCGCCCACGGCCACGAAGGCCTTGAAGCGCGTGCGCTGCCCGGCCCGGGTCTGCTTCTGCACCGGCATGATCTTCAGGACCTCGTCCTTGAGCGCGGCGCCCAGGAAGGCGTCGATGACCTCCGCCTCCTTGATGGGCAGCGAGTAGAGGTAGACGTGCTCCAGGGACGTGATCTTGGCGTCCTTGACGAGGCGGCCCAGCTTGGTGACCGGAACCCACTCCTTCTTCTCCTCGGCCTTGCCTCCGCGGCCTCTGCCGCGACCGCCTCTGTCGCCGCGACCGCCGCGTCCCCCCCGGCCGCGACCGCCGCGCCCCCCGCCGCCGCCGCCGAAACCCCCGCGGAAACCTCCTCTACCGCCGCCGCCGTCGTCCGCCATTTTGGTGACGTGTGTTAAGATCGGGAGGAAGGATCGAGATGTCTTAGAAATATCCCTGACGCAACGATATCTGGGTTGTAAAGGCCAAATATCCTCACCTGATCTTAATGGTAATAACTAACCACTCTTTATATATGGCTTGGCTGGACGCTTGTCACGATGACAAAGCCAGTCGGCTACGCTTGTCTAAATGACGATGCCAGTCTATATATATCCATATATGGAGTTCTATATTGACCTGATGTCAACACATAGACATATCTGTTGTTTCCATATACAGTGTATGGAGCTCTAGGTTCGCCCCGGGCCAAATATGGAGATTGTAATGTTAGTTCGATCCATATTTGGAGGTAGTGAGAGCGCTCAGATGGTGAACCGATAGGATCCACCGTTTGTCTGTTTTTCGTGCCGGCAGTCCGCCCCTCCCCTCTAGACCAGAAACCACACAGGCTGGTCCGGGGCTAACATGGCATATAAATGCTCATTTCATGATGTCCATCGTTTGTCATTTTCTTCCGTCCAGTCCCAAAAACTTCCCCCCGCTGCAGAATGATGTGTTCCTGCGCGCCGCGAGAGGCCAGGAAACCCCACATGTCCCCGTGTGGTGCATGAGACAGGCTGGACGCTACCTGCCAGGTAAGGACAGACAGGACACCCCACATGTCCCTGTGTGAGACAGGCTGGATGCTACCTGCCAGGTAAGGACAGACAGAGGACACCCCACATGTCCCTGTGTGAGACAGGCTGGATGCTACCTGCCAGGTAAGGACAGACAGAGGACACCCCACATGTCCCTGTGTGAGACAGGCTGGACACTACCTGCCAGGTAAGGACAGACAGAGGACACCCCACATGTCCCTGTGTGAGACAGGCTGGATGCTACCTGCCAGGTAAGGACAGACAGAGGACACCCCACATGTCCCTGTGTGAGACAGGCTGGACGCTACCTGCCAGGTAAGGACAGACAGAGGACACCCCACATGTCCCTGTGTGAGACAGGCTGGACGCTACCTGCCAGGTAAGGACAGACAGAGGACACCCTGCATGTCCCTGTGTGAGACAGGCTGGATGCTACCTGCCAGGTAAGGACAGACAGGACACCCCACATGTCCCTGTGTGAGACAGGCTGGACACTACCTGCCAGGTAAGGACAGACAGGACACCCCACATGTCCCTGTGTGAGACAGGCTGGATGCTACCTGCCAGGTAAGGACAGACAGGACACCCCACATGTCCCTGTGTGAGACAGGCTGGACACTACCTGCCAGGCAGGCAGAATTGGATAATTCCCCAGTGGACATAATACTCTAGTCACGCTGTTAACCCATTCTGACCTGAGATCAGATTCATACGAGGTTTCCACCGGACACACACTGGTCTGATGGACCCATTCTGACCTGAGATCAGATTCTAAAAATGTCAGTCGCTCTTCGATTTTTCAAAAATAGCAGACCTACAAGCTCGTATCGCGCCACTCGGTGGCGCGATATGAGCTTGTAGATCTGCTATTTTTCAATAGCTAAAGCATAACATGATGCTCAACACCAAAATGGGTGCCCGGTCAGAATGGGTTAAGGAACACGTGAGCTTTCAAGTCTATAAAAAGATGACTATTAACTATTAATATTATAATAATCTATTGTCCTGTTTGTGTGCAGAGTTCCGCGAGTCGAGGGCGGGAAAAGACTTCTTCGAGACGTGCCAGTCTCCACAGGCGTGCTGTGAGCTCACATTACAGGTAGACGTTTACTTTGAAAAGACTTCTTTGAGACGTGCCGGTCTCCACAGGCGTGCTGTGAGCTCACATTACAGGTAGGTTTACTTTGAAAAGACTTCTTTGAGACGTGCCGGTCTCCACAGGCGTGCTGTGAGCTCACATTACAGGTAGGTTTACTTTGAAAAGACTTCTTTGAGACGTGCCGGTCTCCACAGGCGTGCTGTGAACTCACATTACAGGTAGACGTTTACTTTGAAAAGACTTATTTGAGACCTGCCAGTCTCCACAGGCGTGCTGTGAACTCACATTACAGGTAGACGTTTACTTTGAAAAGACTTATTTGAGACGTGCCAGTCTCCACAGGCGTGCTGTGAGCTCACATTACAGGTAGACTATTACTTCGTTTTTCTTTGATTTCTACCAATTAGGCTTGAGTCCTGTTCCACAAACTCTTTCTAAAAAGATTACAAACTGACACTTATTACTACTACTTAGTACTTGGAACGATGCAAGTTGGAAATGAATGCCCCACCCAGTTATTATGTATGTGTCCCTTTTATGCCCATATATGTCAGTTCTTTGTCAGGGATGCCCAAATATGGAGTCTATGCAGATGTCAGAACAGGCCAGTTCCATGGAGCCTGTCTGTCCAGAGGCCGGGCAGAGACTTGGTGCATTTATACTGTAGATATAAGATACAGTAACATAAACTAAGCCAGGGCAGCATTTTATCCAAAGTGTATTCTGTTCTTTTCCTTCCTCAGCCTCTGAGACGTTTCCCCTTCGATGCTGCGATCATCTTCTCAGACATCCTGGTTATACCTCAGGTAAACGATGAACACCTCACCACTGGGCATGTAGCGGTGTTCACTGGGCATGTAGCGGTGTTCACTGGGCATGTAGCGGTGTTCACTGGGCATGTAGCGGTGTTCACTGGGCATGTAGCGGTGTTCACTGGGCATGTAGCGGTGTTCACTGGGCATGTAGCGGTGTTCACTGGGCATGTAGCGGTGTTCACTGGGCATGTAGCGGTGTTCACTGGGCATGTAGCGGTGTTCACTGGGCATGTAGCGGTGTTCACTGGGCATGTAGCGGTGTTCACTGGGCATGTAGCGGTGTTCACTGGGCATGTAGCGGTGTTCACTGGGCATGTAGCGGTGTTCACTGGGCATGTAGCGGTGTTCACTGGGCATGTAGCGGTGTTCACTGGGCATGTAGCGGTGTTCACTGGGCATGTAGCGGTGTTCAATTATCTTTAGACAAATGACTGAAAAAACTCTAACTTATGTGTCTCTCTTTTACACAAATCCAGTATTTTCTCTTTTAATTTTCTTCTTTTATCCTATTTTCAATACAGAAGCAATTTACTGAACTTTTTTTTTCATCAATTCTCTTACCCTGTATTTTCTGTTCTTTTTTTACACACCCTCTGCTGTTTGCGTGGCTATATAAATTGTGATTTAATTACACAATTTTAATCGATTTGCGACATACGCGCCTACTCACCACGCAAGTTTGAGCACCAGTGATATACAAACATAGGTTTTTCGGAAAACGGTCATGATTTAGAAGACATTTTGTAGAACTGTGCCCTCGGGTCTTAATGAATAACCCATTTAGACCTGAGACGATTCTACAAATGCCTTCTAAATCCTGACAGTTTTCTGAAAAACCCCATGTTTCTATGTCAGTCGTTCTCAAACAATTTCATGTCAAGGACCCCCAATATCTTATGTAATTGGCCGCCGACCCCCATCTGAAAATATGTTGTTCCAGGGACACCCCCCCAGAAGCAAAGATTTGAGTTAAAAACGTTCGCTTAGTCTGAAAGAATATATATTCAAAGATTTGCGCCACATTTTCACGACTTTTCAAAAATAGCAGACCTACAAGCTCGTAGCTATGAGCTTGTAGATCTGCTATTTTTCAATAGCTAAATTATAACTTAACGCTTAAAACACCAAAAGGGGTTCCCACCTTAAACGTGCGTCCGTGTCCCACCTCCTCCTCCTCCTCCCTCCAGGCCATGGGCATGGAGGTCCAGATGATTCCCGGTAAAGGCCCGTCCTTCCCAGAGCCTCTGCAGGAGCCCGAGGACCTCCAGAGGCTGAACACCAAGGTGGACGTCCAGAAGGAGCTGGGCTACGTGTTCAAGGCCCTCACCCTGACCAGACACAAGATCCAGGGCAAGGTGCCGCTCATCGGGTTCACTGGAGCGCCGGTGAGCAGTCCTACTTTTTTTTTTGTTTTGTTTTTATATAATGTTTATCCCACGATTTTGTAACCCATTTTTCACCCCTGTGTCAATGATCTAATGTGATCCTGGGCTCTACACACCCTCCACCAACCTAGTCCCCATATATAGGGGACAAGGGGAGAGCAACCTAGTCCCCATATATGGGGGACAAGGGGAGAGCAACCTAGTCCCCATATACCAACCTAGTCTCCATATATGGGGGACAAGGGGAGAGCAACCTAGTCCCCATATATGGGGGACAAGGGGAGAGCAACCTAGTCCCCATATATGGGGGACAAGGGGAAACCAAGTCCCCATATATGGGGGACAAGGGGAGACCAACCTAGTCCCCATATATGGGGGACAAGGGGAGACCAACCTAGTCCCCATATATGGGGGACAAGGGGAGACCAACGGACTTGAACTCACTACAAAAATGACTAAAACTAAATTAAATTGTATTCAAAAGACTATGGGCTCTATATTCGTACATGCTAAACCTCGTATCCTTTTTTTCTTTGTACTATTTTTTTTAAAACGGACAATCTACATTCTACAAGCTCACAATGTGGTGATGTAGATCGGCTAGTTGAAATATTCAAAAATGTTTTTCAAAAAAGTAAAAAAATAAAAAAAAGGCAAAGAAGTTTAGGAATAAGGGCTTTAGCATGGACGACAATAGTCCCCCGCCCCCTTTCATGACGACGCCAGGCCCAGGAAATTAATCCCAATGCATTTTTCCCGTAGACATTTCAAAACGTATTTATTTAAAGACCTTTTAAAGCGTCGTACGAAGCCAACTCTTGTGACAAATCATGACAACACACACAATATTTTGGACCAAACAAATAATTACAAAGAAGAAAAACAACAAAAAAAAAGTGTTTTTTTGTTTTGTTTGGACCCGAAATTTTGTGTTTGTTGTCATGATTTGTCACGACAAGAGTTGTCTTTGTCCGCGGCGTAAACGTCTTTAAATAAATACTTTCTGAAAAGTCTATGAGGAAAATGAACGAACAGGGATTTATTTTCCGGGTCTCTCTCTATAGAGCCCCAGGTCAACACTGTGTCCTCCTCCCCCCTCCACAGTGGACCCTCATGGGCTACATGATCGAGGGCGGAGGCTCCAAGACTCTCTCTAAGGCCAAGCGCTGGCTCTACCGCCACCCGGAGGCCAGCCACATGCTGCTGAGGATGCTGACCGACCTGGTGGTGGAATACCTGCTGGGGCAGGTGGCTGCAGGGGCACAGGTGAGGAGGGGAGGGGAGGGGAGGGTGGTGGAATACCTGCTGGGGCAGGTGGCTGCTGGGGCACAGGTAGGGATCCAGTTCAATAGAGCACCGAAGTCCTGACGTAACTCGCTCATCCCTTCGATTCCCCTGGTTCTAATGTCCTGACGTAACTCGCTCATCCCTTCGATTCCCCTGGTTCTAAAGTCCTGACGTAACTCGCTCATCCCTTCGATTCCCCTGGTTCTAAAGTCCTGACGTAACTCGCTCATCCCTTCGATTCCCCTGGTTCTAAAGTCCTGACGTAACTCGCTCATCCCTTCCATTCCCCTGGTTCTAAAGTCCTGACGTAACTCGCTCATCCCGACGATTCCCCTGGTTCGCGGAAGTAATTTCTCTATGGAGAATAACATGGGGTTGATCTTAATATCGTCTACTATAAGCGTTGTGGTCCAAAAATAAACAAGCTGTCTCGGCGTTATTGTCAGGGAGGTGTCTCTGTATCGTTTGCAACAGTCAGTCACTCATATATGATACAGTCTGCTTCTAGCGAAAATGTAACTAATTCAGCAGCAGTAACATTAGCGTTTTCTCTCAGTCAGTTGATTCTTCATATCCATATGAGTGAAGCGGCCGGGGTGACATGTTTATTTTTCAAACACAGTTGTTATATGAGGCGATCTCAAATCGCCTCAATGGGGATTTCAATGCAACTAAAACAAATACATGAACCTGGGGACTGACTTCGGTGCTCTATAGACCATATTCACACCGCGTATATGAATTCTACGTCCGAGCATAGACATGGTAACGTCCCGCCTGCCTCTGATTGGCCTACCGTACCGACATTGCCTGTCCTCTGGCACTCCGTGGTGAGAATGGCAAAATGCGACAGTAACTTGTAACTTTAATTTTTGTAGAAGAGGCAAACTAATATTGTTTGTGCCGTTTGCTTTGAATTGAATACTTGATTGAACACGTATGTACTATGTTTTGATTTGGCTGTGTTCTAAATTAAAAGTGTTAGTGTTGATTATCGTGTATTGATCTAATTATAGTAAACTAATACTGTTATGTTAAAAAAAAGATCAAGGCAAAAGAGACCTTTTTACAGTAGAATAATGCTTCAAGTTTACACATAAACAGGCCAACGGCATAACATTTTTTCGACCTTTTAGGTGGAAACGTTAGTCGTTCTGTATACTAGCACCTAAATAAAAGGCTTAAAGTGTCCGG
>NC_139709.1:3829493-3839351 GCF_964188405.1 Protomyctophum parallelum
CCCGCCCCCTTTTAGTAAAATGAGTGTGAGTTAGGCCAAAATAAGATACTGATGAACTGAAGATGACTTTTGTGACGTAAGCACACGTAAATTGTCCCCCAAGTCAGGTTTACTCCTATTTAACCCATTCTGACCTGAGATCAGATTAATACGAGGTTTCCACTGGACACACACTGGTCTGATTAACCCATTCTGACCTGAGATCAGATTCTAAAAAATGTCAGTTGTTCTTCGATTTTTCAAAAAATAGCAGACCTACAAGCTCGTATCGCGCCACTCGGTGGCGTGATATGAGCTTGTAGATCTGCTATTTTTCAATAGCTAACACCAAAATGGGTGCCCGGTCAGAATGGGTTAATTATATTTAATGTCCTATTATGTTACATAACTGTCTGACAGTGTTGTTTTTATGTTAATAGTCATAAATTGTTTGATTAAGATTTTTTTTTTTTTACCCATTCTGACCGGGCACCCATTTTGGTGTTAGCATCATGTTATGCTTTAGCTATTGAAAAATAGCAGATCTACAAGCTCATATCGCGCCACCGAGTGGCGCGATACGAGCTTGTAGATCTGCTATTTTTTGAAAAATCGAAGAACGACTGACATTTTTTAGAATCTGATCTCAGGTCAGAATGGGTTCGTCAGACCAGCGTGTGTCCAGTGGAAACCTCGTATGAATCTGATCTCAGGTCAGAATGGGTTAAACACCAAGTCTAGTGCTTAGTCTAGAGCAGAAATGTCTACTGTACTTTGTACGTGAGAGAGAAACGCATACAGTACGTGTGGGCAAAGGTCCAGACGGGCTGGACTGTTTCATCCTCGTTTAATGAAACATAGTTTTTACTCTATATCGAGTGATTTATCTCACTGTGGTTTTGCACATAAACATTGTGGAAACACACACACACACACACACACACACACACACACACACACACACACACACACACCATCTTACAAAGCCCAAGCCGCTGTGATCCCTTCTGCTTAAGTCCACTCTGAACTCTCTGGGTCAGCCGGTGCGTCTCACAGTCTGACCGGCGTTTGACCCGCTGAGAACCGTCCCGTTGGGTCAGCTGCCTCTCGGGACGCAACCAGACGACCCAAACGAGCCTCTCCTAACGAGACAACCCAAACCAGCCTCTCCTAACCAGACGACCCAAACCAGCCTCTCCTAACCAGACGACCCAAACGAGCCTCTCCTAACCAGACGACCCAAACGAGCCTCTCCTAACCAGACAACCCAAACCAGCCTCTCCTAACCAGACAACCCAAACCAGCCTCTCCTAACCAGACAACCCAAACCAGCCTCTCCTAACCAGACAACCCAAACCAGCCTCTCCTAACCAGACAACCCAAACCAGCCTCTCCTAACCAGACGACCCAAACGAGCCTCTCCTAACCAGACGACCCAAACCAGCCTCTCCTAACCAGACAACCCAAACCAGCCTCTCCTAACCAGACGACCCAAACGAGCCTCTCCTAACCAGACGACCCAAACCAGCCTCTCCTAACCAGACGACCCAAACCAGCCTCTCCTAACCAGACAACCCAAACGAGCCTCTCCTAACCAGACAACCCAAACGAGCCTCTCCTAACCAGACAACCCAAATAAACTGTTCATTCATTCAAGTTTTCAACCGTTTCTGACAACTGCTGTACCGACCGAAATACTTCACGTTCCGGCTGCTTTTGTTGTGTGTATGCGCCGATGCAGCGCGCACGGGCCCCCAATTGACGTACACATACGTGTGTGTGTGTGTGTGTGTGTGTGTGTGTGTGTGTGTGTGTGTGTGTGTGTGCATTTTCAGGGAACGTACAGGGGGTAAGGTCAGCCTGCAGGGCAACATGGATCCATGTGCGCTCTACGGACCCAAGGTAACCTCCTCCAACCTCCAACTATAAATGCATATAGTCCGTGTGTACGTCTGTAATCACGTAACTCCAGAACCGTTCGCCCCACCGACTTCAAATTCCACACACGCGTTCCACACCCCCTCACCCCCCTCAGTGCCCGGTGTCGAGTCGGTCGGACCCACGGTTGTCCAGAACCGCCCCAAAAAGACCTCTGCCCGGGCTCTGGACATGCAGGGCCCCGGGCCTGTTCTGACCTCACAACACTCCATATTTTGGGCATTGCCTGATACAGAACTCCATAAGCAGGCCTGTTCTGACCTCACAACACTCCATATTTTGGGCATTGCCTGATACAGAACTCCATAAGCAGGCCTGTTCTGACCTCACAACACTCCATATTTGGGCATTGCCTGATACAGAACTCCATAAGCAGGCCTGTTCTGACCTCACAACGCTCCATATTTGGGCATTGCCTGATACAGAACTCCATAAGCAGGCCTGTTCTGACCTCACAACACTCCATATTTGGGCATTGCCTGATACAGAACTCCATAAGCAGGCCTGTTCTGACCTCACAACACTCCATATTTGGGCATTGCCTGATACAGAACTCCATAAGCTGGCCTGTTCTGACCTCACAACACTCCATATTTGGGCATGGCTGACACAGAACTCCATATATAGGAATAAAGGTACACAGAGAGAAATAAAGAAATCTGACATCATTTTCAGATGGGGGGTCCCTGCAGATGGGGGTCCCTGCAGATGGGGGGTCCCTGCAGCCAAATGCATATACATACAGAACCACCACTTAAGCATATCACCAGGTTTTCTTTTTAACACTTTAACCCATTTAGGAGTTAGGACTGAGGCCGATTTCTAAAAACGAACTAACTCTAAAAAACATATATTTATGCTGCTATATAACTGTACATAGCAACAACTACCCCAGAAGGGGTTCCCTTCTTGAAGGGTAAAACACTTCTGTTGGCTTAGATAGCATTTGACACAGACTTATAGCATGATATGTAGACAGCACTATAATTGTATGTATAGTGTATGTATAGTTTCATTATATAGATATTCCACTGTTACTTTCTTAGCTTACGCATGTTTCATGATAAATGCTTTTTATGTGATGTATTCCCATGCTTTTGTTCTTGCTTAACCCATTCTGAACGGGCACCCATTTTGGTGTCGGCATCATGTTATGCTTTAGCTATTGAAAAATAGCAGATCTACAAGCTCATATCGCGCCACCGAGTGGCGCGATACGAGCTTGTAGGTCTGCTATTTTTGAAAAATCGAAGAACGAATGACATTTTTTTTTAATCTGATCTCAGGTCAGAATGGGTTAATAATGAAACTGTCAGGATGTAATAGACATTTTTTAAATCTGATCTCAGGTCAGAATGGGTTAAATGTAAGTCGCTCTGGATTAAGAGCGTCTGCTAAATGCCTAAAAAGAGGAACCCTCCTCCTGTCCTAAACGGGTTTCCTTAGATGTTGTGTCTCTGTAACGTTTCACCATCGTCCTCCTATCCCCCGTACCCCCCCCCCCCCCCCCCCCCTCCCCCCCTCCAGGAGCGTATCTCGGACATCGTGAAGAAGATGGTGGAGGGCTTCGGGACGCGGGGGTACATCGCCAACCTGGGCCACGGCATGTACCCGGACATGGACCCGGAGAGCGTGGGGGCCTTCGTGGAGGCCGTGCACACACACTCTAAACACATCAACAAGAACCAGAAACCATGAAAGGAGAGCGTGGGGGCCTTCGTGGAGGCCGTGCACACACACTCTAAACACATCAACAAGAACCAGAAACCATGAAACACAAATAAATAAACCTGTTGTGTTAGTTGGGCTTCACACTAGGGCATTCACTTCTAGTCATTTTGACTAGTTGACTAGTTGTTTGTTTTTTGTTTTTTTTGGAAATAAATATTTGTACATTTAAAAACTGTGTACATTGGTGACTATAACTATAATCTACCTGATCTCGAGGCCTATAAAATCGGGAGAAAAATAAACATTTTTTTCTTTTTTCTCATCAACTAGTACCAACAAGGTCGACTAGTGGATTTACTAGTCGACTAGTTGCTTATCCCATTCTGACCTGAGATCAGATTCATACGAGGTTTCCACTGGACACACACTGGTCTGATTAACCCATTCTGACCTGAGATCAGATTCTAAAAAAATGTCAGTCGTTCTTCGATTTTTCAAAAATAGCAGACCTACAAGCTCGTATCGCGCCACTCGGTGGCGCGATATGAGCTTGTAGATCTGCTATTTTTCAATAGCTAAAGCATAACATGATGCCGACACCAAAATGGGTTCCCGTTCAGAATGGGTTAATGCCCTAGTTCAGACGAACGCCTCACATAACGAACGGCACACGAACAAAATAAAATAAAACCTATCCTTGCTGTCCGGAAGAAACCACCTAACTCCATTTTTTGAGGTTTTTGATTTATTTAATGTTTTTTTGCATAAATCAATGCTTTTGAACACCTTTTACGTCTGTGTTTTGGTTAAAAAAAAACTATTGTAAATATTCTAAAGGGAGTTTTTTGTTTGTTTGCTGACTTGGCTATAGATTTGTTTTCCTTTTAAGTCAGTTTGTAGATGTTACAAATATTAAAAATAACCTTTTTCAGAATCAGAACATTTAACATCCAGATTTTGCTGCCAGTATTTGTACCTAAAAACACAACATGGACCAAAACAAAATAATTTTCAAGAACCCCCAGAATGTATATAGAACCGATTATTTGACGACATTAAGCATATCGGTGCTGTTAACAACATGGTACCAGTCCAGTCCAACATGGTACCAGTCCAGTCCAGCACACTATATACTTTCATGTTGTGTTTTTCCATCAATAGCCTTGAAATTCGGTAAGGAATGCAAGATGAGGCCCAGGCCGTAGCGTAACGGTCTGGGCACCGGACTGGTAATCCAGTCGCAGTGTGCCGCGGGTTCGACTCCGAGCCCGACACGGCCTTTACTGCATGTCATCCCCCCCATCTCTCTCCCGTTTCCTGTCAGCCTACTGTCTGTCCCTTCAAAAATCAACAAAAGGCGTAAGCCGCAAAAAAAATATCTTAAAAAAAAAAAAAGGAATGCAAGATGCCAAAATTTGCCAATGGTAATTCTCACTTGTTTTTGTGTTTCTTTTGTTTTGTGATGTGTTTATTTCATCAGCCACAGAGAGAGTGCAGCATTTGGAAAAACAAGTGGGTTTTTTTACGTATAGTGGGAATTAACATGCTGCTCATCCTGAGAGCACAGCCTGTGTGAGACTTAACCCATTCTGACCTGAGATCAGATTCATACGAGGTTTCCGCCGGACACACACTGGTCTGATGAAGCCATTCTGACCTGAGATCAGATTCTAAAAATGTCAGTCGTTCTTTGATTTTTTTCAAAAATAGCAGACCTACATGCTCGTATCGCGCCACTCGGTGGCGCGATATGAGCTTGTAGATCTGCTATTTTTCAATAGCTAAAGCATAACGTGATGCCGACACCAAAATGGGTGCCCGGTCAGAATGGGTTAACGGACATGATCACTGCACCACGTTAGACTATAAGCTCCGTTAGTAGGGTGTACTTTTTTCAGGTTCTTTTCTCCCTCTTTATCTGTTTGACTTTCACATTGGATAAGAAAATGTTACTTTCACATGATACACAAAAGGTCAAATAAAAAAAATGCACACTGGATTTTACACCTTCGGGGGTGGAAACCTTGTATGACTGACTCACTTTCCAGGATTAAAATGACAAAACGTCCAAAAATAGCAGATCTATTAACAAGCTCAAAAACGTGCCGATTAATCACGCTGCATTTCGAGCTTGCAGATTGCTATTTTTGATACGCTGTAGTATACGTATGATCAACTAGGGTGTGAATTTACCAAAAAATAAGAAATGTTAGAATATGGAGATAAGGTTTCTGCCCGACAATAGCGGCGTTGTATTGGACCCCCCCCCCCCCTCTGCATTCACCAGCACAAAATCTCATATTACTGTTCCCCACGTATTCCACTCTTTAGATTTGTATTGAAGGCATATATAATATATAATAATAATAATAGCCCCTCGAGATGCAGCATTAATGTTTTATCCCGTGTCCACATCGTTGAAGCATCTTAAGCTGTCCTCAAAGACTGATAAACCTGATTAAAATAAAAACACTGAGCCTCAGTAGCTTGTAGTGGACAGTTGTTCTAATGTTGCACATACAACATGAGTGGACAAACAGGCCCACCCATGTGGTTTGTACACTTTCAGAGTTATAAGGGGTCCTTGAAAATAAAACTTTTGAGAACCGCTGTCCTAGTGGACTCCTAATGTTGTCAGAGATGGGCAAAATACATTGAAAATGTATTTTGATACAAAATACAAATACTGGGTCAAAAAATGTATCTAAATGCAAAATACAAAATACATCTTCCATCCCCATCGAAATACAAATTACAAAATACAAAAAGTATTTCAAATACATGTATTTCAAATACTGCCCATCTCTGATGGGCAAAATACATTGAAAATGTATTTTGATACAAAATACAAATACTGGGTCAAAAAAATTATTTAAATACAAAATACATCTAATTTCTTCCATCTCAGCGAAATACAAATTACAAAATACAAAAAAGTATTTCAAATACATGTATTTCAAATACTGCCCATCTCTGAATGTTGTGCCCATATAGTGGACTCCTAATGTTGTGCCCATATAGTGAACCGCTGTCCTAGTGGACTCCTAATGTTGTGCCCATATAGTGAACCGCTGTCCTAGTGGACTCCTAATGTTGTGCCCATATAGTGAACCGCTGTCCTAGTGGACTCCTAATGTTGTGCCCATATAGTGAACCGCTGTCCTAGTGGACTCCTAATGTTGTGCCCATATAGTGAACCGCTGTCCTAGTGGACTCCTAATGTTGTGCCCATATAGTGGACTCCTAATGTTGTGCCCATATAGTGGACTCCTAATGTTGTGCCCATATAGTGGACTCCTAATGTTGTGCCCATATAGTGGACTCCTAATGTTGTGCCCATATAGTGGACTCCTAATGTTGTGCCCATATAGTGGACTCCTAATGTTGTGCCCATATAGTGAACCGCTGTCCTAGTGGACTCCTAATGTTGTGCCCATATAGTGAACCGCTGTCCTAGTGGACTCCTAATGTTGTGCCCATGTAGTAAATCAGTGAGACTGACATGCAGTCATTTTATGTAAAAACTAAACCGCAGACATAATGATGTATCCTGACGGTTCTATATAAATGTATATATAGGAATATATACAGTGGTGGAAAGGTACTTTTTTTAAAACTTATAAGCAAAATGATCAATACTGCAATGTAGAAATACTCTGTTGGAAGTAAATGTCTGGACATTCCAAATGTACTTTGTGTAAAAGCACAACAGTAATGTTATCAATTACTTGTAATACTTAAATTGACACGGGTGAAAAATGGGATACAAAATCATGGGGATAAAAACAAACAAAGAATGTACTTAAAAAGCATAAAAGTACTCATTGTGCAGAAAGAATGTCCCATTTCAAGTTTTTCAAATGTATACAAATTAGGGCCGGGACTAATTGCGATTAATTTAGATTAATTAACTACAGAAAAATTAATCGCGATTAACTACAGATAAATTAATCGCACCTTTTTTTTTCACCGCGGAACGTTTCTCACTGGGCGCTTTTCTATAGTACTGAAAACTGGAAATAATAAAAAAGTCACCCCATTTTGTGTTGCCTAGAACTGGAGGTCTGACAAAAAACAGTAACAATATGAAGTAAGTACAGCTTTGTGATGTCACTGAGATGTACTTGTTACTGTTACTAATTTTTTTTCAGACCTCCAGTTCTAGGCAACACAGAATGGGGTGACTTTTATTATTATTTCCACAACAGGTATATTAATGACAGTAAAATGTTGAAAATGAGTGGTATCCTGTAGTCACTATTCATTGATTCACTGGGATACCAAAAAACATTAAAAAAAAAGTTTCTCGCTGTTCTCGGGTTGAATATTGATATGCGATTAAAATGCGATTAATCTAGATTAATTAATCGCAAAGCCTCTGATTAATTAAATGATTTTTTTTAATCGAGTCCCAGCTCTAATACAAATCATTTTTTGTTGTTGTTGAGAATACCAGATGTACAAGCTCACAATGTGTCTCATCTCCCCTATAAGGGGGGGGGGGGGGGTGAGAATACCAGATGTACAAGCTCACAATGTGTCTCATCTCCCCTATAAGGGGGGGGGGGGGGGGGTGAGAATACCAGATGTACAAGCTCACAATGTGTCTCATCTCCCCTATAAGGGGGGGGGGGGGCGGGGTGAGAATACCAGATGTACAAGCTCACAATGTGTCTCATCTCCCTATAAGGGGGGGGGGGGCGGGGTGAGAATACCAGATGTACAAGCTCACAATGTGTCTCGTCTCCCCTAGGGGGGGGGGGGGGTGAGAATACCAGATGTACAAGCTCACAATGTGTCTAATCTCCCCTATAAGGGGGGGGGGGGGGGGGGTGAGAATACCAGATGTACAAGCTCACAATGTGTCTCATCTCCCCTATAGGGGGGGGGGTGAGAATACCAGATGTACAAGCTCACAATGTGTCTCATCTCCCCTATAGGGGGGGGGGGTGAGAATACCAGATGTACAAGCTCACAATGTGTCTCGTCTCCCCTATGGGGGGGGGGTGAGAATACCAGATGTACAAGCTCACAATGTGTCTCGTCTCCCCTAGGGGGGGGGGGGGGGGGTGAGAATACCAGATGTACAAGCTCACAATGTGTCTCATCTCCCCTAGGGGGGGGGGGGGGGTGAGAATACCAGATGTACAAGCTCACAATGTGTCTTATCTCCCCTAGGGGGGGGGGGGGGTGAGAATACCAGATGTACAAGCTCACAATGTGTCTCATCTCCCCTATAAGGGGGGGGGGTGAGAATACCAGATGTACAAGCTCACAATGTGTCTCATCTCCCCTAGGGGGGGGGGGGGGGGGTGAGAATACCAGATGTACAAGCTCACAATGTGTCTTATCTCCCCTAGGGGGGGGGGGGGGGGTGAGAATACCAGATGTACAAGCTCACAATGTGTCTTATCTCCCTAGGGGGGGGGGGGGGGGGGGGGTGAGAATACCAGATGTACAAGCTCACAATGTGTCTCATCTCCCCTATAAGGGGGGGGGGGTGAGAATACCAGATGTACAAGCTCACAATGTGTCTCATCTCCCCTAGGGGGGGGGGGGGGGGGGTGAGAATACCAGATGTACAAGCTCACAATGTGTCTCATCTCCCCTATAAGGGGGGGGGGTGAGAATACCAGATGTACAAGCTCACAATGTGTCTCATCTCCCCTATAAGGGGGGGGGGGTGAGAATACCAGATGTACAAGCTCACAATGTGTCTCATCTCCCCTATAAGGGGGGGGGGTGAGAATACCAGATGTACAAGCTCACAATGTGTCTCATCTCCCCTATGGGGGGGGGGGGGTGAGACTACCAGATGTACAAGCTCACAATGTGTCTCATCTCCCTAGGGGGGGGGGGGGGGGGTGAGAATACCAGATGTACAAGCTCACAATGTGTCTTATCTCCCCTAGGGGGGGGGGGGGGGGTGAGAATACCAGATGTACAAGCTCACAATGTGTCTCATCTCCCTATAAGGGGGGGGGGGGGTGAGAATACCAGATGTACAAGCTCACAATGTGTCTCATCTCCCTATGGGGGGGGGTGGGTGAGAATACCAGATGTACAAGCTCACAATGTGTCTCATCTCCCCTAGGGGGGGGGGGGGGGGGGGGGGTGAGAATACCAGATGTACAAGCTCACAATGTGTCTCATCTCCCTAGGGGGGGGGGGGGGGGGTGAGAATACCAGATGTACAAGCTCACAGATGTGTCTCATCTCCCCTATAGGGGGGGGGGTGAGAATACCAGATGTACAAGCTCACAATTGTGT
>NC_139709.1:3839551-3854551 GCF_964188405.1 Protomyctophum parallelum
ATATACATGCTTTAACCCATTCTGACCTGAGATCAGATTCATACGAGGTTTCCACTGGACACACACACTGGTCTGATTAATTAACCCATTCTGACCTGAGATCAGATTCTAAAAATGTCAGTCGTTCTTCGATTTTTCAAAAAATAGCAGACCTACGAGCTTGTAGGTCTGCTATTTTTCAATAGCTATAAAGCATGACATGATGCTAAACACCAAAATGGGTTCCCGTACAGAATTGGTTAATATCTGCGGCTGAATGTTGGGCTCGTCCTGAACAACTCCATCCAGTTGACACAATGTACTTGGTGGAGTCGTACAGTGGTAGGCAAGCACTGTACAGGAACATGATATATACAGTATACACACACACACACACACATTAATACATGGCATTCTTTCTACAGACAAACACACACCCTACCTTTGCTGTTCCTCTGGTGTAACATCAGGCACATCATGATGAATCCTGAGGTTCTATAGTCTACCAGGGGTGGGCAACTGGCGGCCCCGGGGGGCCACATGCGGCCCCCCACCTTCACTGAATGTGGCCCTCAGGTTAATGTCAGAATACTGATGGTTTCAGCTGTTTACAATTCCACAACATGCAAACATGACCTGCTTTAATTACTATCAGTCTAAATTAGTAGCTCATTGCTTCAACACAAGTATAATTAAAGGCATTTGAAATTACATAAAAATGTTAAATTTTCAGGATTCCAATTCAAAAATTGCAAAAAATAATTCAAGATTTAAATTTGAATAATAGCAAAAAAAATAGCCGATATACAAGCTCAAAACGCGTCGCAGCGCGACGCGTTTTGAGCTTGTAGATCGGCTATTCTTTTTGCTACAACAGAAATATATGGCCCAATAGGGAGTGAGTGTGGAAATATAATGGCCCTCTCCATCGTCAAAGTTGCCCCAAATAATGACCGACCTTTGCCTGTTACAGGCCAGACGCTCAATTGCGCTATGTTGGAAGAATGTCAATGCCCCTACGATCGGCTTTTGGCTGAGGAACTTAACAACCAGTTTGGCACATGAAAAACTAACATATGTAATTAGGAAGAAACCTGCGGTATTCTATAAGATATGGGAGAAGTTCTTGGACTTCATTAAGCGAGGTGATATTGAAGAGGCTTTGGATGTATAGTGGTTAATTGGAGTAGTCAGCTGTGGGGTGGGGGTAGGGAACTGTGCATTTGTTTGTTTAACTGTATGTAATGTGTTTTGTTTAACTGTATGTAATGTGTTTTATTTTCGTTTTATTTTTAGTTTTGTCATTATTATTTTTGTTCTGTATTTATTGTCAAATCATTTTGTGATAAGTTTTTGTTTGTATTTGTGCTGCCATGGGGATGTGGGGGGGGGGGAAATATATGTAAATTGTTCTGAAAATACTTCTTTGTACTTTAAAGAAAATCAATAAACATATGTATAAAAAAAAAAAAAAAAAAAAAAAAAAAAAAAGTTGCCCCACCCCCGGTCTACACTGTGCAGCAGGATTCACCAGAGGACTCCTGGCTGCTGTCCAGTGGCCTCGTGGCCTCGTGGCCTCGTGGCCTCGTGGCCTCGTGGCGACGTCAGACTCCTGGCTGCTGTCCAGTGGCCTCGTGGCCTCGTGGCCTCGTGGCGACGTCAGACTCCTGGCTGCTGTCCAGTGGCCTCGTGGCCTCGTGGCGACGTCAGACTCCTGGCTGCTGTCCAGTGGCCTCGTGGCCTCGTGGCCTCGTGGCGCCGTCAGCACCGGTGCCCCAACACTGTCCATGGAGCAGGCAGCCAACCGGGGCAGAGCTGGCCTATAAGGGTTAGGGCCGATTCATACTCCTATTTTAGAGCCGAATAAAAGTCGGTTCGGCGCTGTAGAGCCTACAATGTGACGTCATTTGGCTCTGTAGAGCCTACAATTTGACGTCATTTGAGGTTCGGGGGGGGGGGGGTATACCGTCCTAAAGTCGGCTCTTCGGTGCTACTGAAAGTTTCTGGCGAGCCGAAATCATTTGGGCACTACAGCGCCGAAACAGCGGTAAAATAGGAGTATGAATCGGCCCTTAGAGGAGCGCCCCCTAGTTGCCGAAAGGTTGCCGGTTCGATTCCCCGGACGGGCAGGAGAACTCTGGGTGGGGAAGTGATTGGTCATCACTCACCCCAACACCGCTGAAGTGCCCTTGAGCAAGGCACTGACTGAACCCCCAACTGCTCCCCCTGGAGCTGCTTAGTGGCCAAGACTGTGGTTGTACTGGTCAGCTCCCAGGTTTTAATGTGTGTCTGTGTGTGTGTGTGTGTGTGTGTGTGTGTGTGTGTGTGTGTGTGTGTGTGTGTGTGTGTGTGTGTGTGTGTGTGTGTGTGTGTGTGTGTGTGTGTGTGTGTGTGTGTGTGGGCGTTGCTGAAAATGAGCACCTGTGCTCAGCTACTTCCCTGGGTAAATATAAATAAAGAATAACAAATAAAATAAAATAAACGCTACAGAGTGCCCTGCTGGTTTTTACTTGAACCCCTAAGAAGTCATACAAATAAAACAATCAATATCCTTAAACATATTCACCATTGGTCACCATCAAATAACGTATAATGTAACATTACCTTTACTCCTACGCCCTCGGAGCTGGGAAAGACCCTCTTCACACATGGTGTATGTGTTGAGCTGGGAAAGACCCTCTTCATACATGGTGTATGTTGAGCTGGGAAAGACCCTCTTCATACATGGTGTATGTTGAGCTGGGAAAGACCCTCTTCATACATGGTGTATGTGTTGAGCTGGGAAAGACCCTCTTCATACATGGTGTATGTGTTGAGCTGGGAAAGACCCTCTTCATACATGGTGTATGTGTTGAGCTGGGAAAGACCCTCTTCATACATGGTGTATGTTGAGCTGGGAAAGACCCTCTTCATACATGGTGTATGTTGAGCTGGGAAAGACCCTCTTCATACATGGTGTATGTGTTGAGCTGGGAAAGACCCTCTTCATACATGGTGTATGTGTTGAGCTGGGAAAGACCCTCTTCATACATGGTGTATGTTGAGCTGGGAAAGACCCTCTTCATACATGGTGTATGTGTTGAGCTGGGAAAGACCCTCTTCATACATGGTGTATGTGTTGAGCTGGGAAAGACCCTCTTCATACATGGTGTATGTTGAACTGGGAAAGACCCTCTTCATACATGGTGTATGTGTTGGCAACCTACATCTGTGTCTTCTTTTGGCTGTTGGATAATATAATGTAAAGTCATAAAATATCACTTTTTAATCCCCCTGGGGGGGGGGGGGGTGATTCAGCGATCACAGCAGCATTATAGGTAAAGCGTAATAGTAAAAAGAGGCCTATACAGCCAATAACCATACCAATACAGCAGTAGTCATGTTAGCATTTGTTTTACTTCTTGTTAGAGTATGAACATTTACCCTGTCAAAGACTCATTATTGACGTGGTTTCATAACATTTACTATAGTACTCAGATCTGGAACTTTGTATTTAAAGTCGCTCTGAAACAGAGCTCGTGAGGTCTAATAAATGCTTACTGTAATGTGTTGTTGTACACTCACTCACATGGATCATGCACCGCGTAAGCACAGTGCACACCCACGCACACACACTAGTAACTGTACAATATATGTATCATGTAGAGCAGGCAGGCGTAGACCTACTCGCTAACAGACACCAACGATACCAACGCACGCGCACGTGCTTATAAATGTTTGCAAACATACGCACGCACGTGCTTATGTTTGCGCACACTCCGTGTAGCTTTAACTACATAGAAGTGTCTATTTGTCTCTACGTGTTTTGATGAATTGAACAATGTGGACCCATGTTGTAAACAAGTGTAATGCTTAATTGGGTCGTCCACTCTCACAGTTAACAGTCTTTGTATTGAGTTTGTGCTTGAAATGTACTGTAATTCTGCAAACTGTTTATATATTTCAATCAATCAATCAAAGCTCTTGACTTGAATTGGTAACGTCACAAACAGTGCAACTTGACGACTGTATTGCATTTGCATGTAGCGGCTACATGCAAATTATACATTGTAGCCTATAGTAAGACGAAATATTATGTGTAAGTTTGCCACGGTATACTTACTCTCAAGTTGACTCGGGCTCCGACCAGCTATAGCCCCACAAGTCAGAACCCAATGCTGGTAGCCTACTGAAGTTTCTGACATTTTTTAGACCGGTTCGGCACGATAGATTGGGCTGAGTGACCCAGGGGGTTCCGAGAGGGGCTATAGCTCCGACCGTGAACACATGTAGTCGGGATGGCATGTAACTGCAAGCGGTATGGAAGTAAAAACGTGATGGTATGACAGTGTGCCGAATAATGTCATGTTTTTACTTCCATAGTGTGATATGATGTGCAAATCGCTCTGGATTAAGACTAAAGAGCGTCTGCTAAACGCATAGATTGTGAATTGTTTAGTTGTACTTTTACATACATGATCTGAAACACACACACACACACACACACACACACACACACACACACACACACACACACACACACACACACACACACACACACACACGGAAACTGAACTGTTCACAATGATGCACGAGCGACATCCAGTGGAGAGACGCTGTGATTGGCCATCTAGTCTAGTGCACTTGTGGAGCCAAGCCTTGTGCGCTGTGATGTGATTGGGCCAGTAAGCGACGAGCACGTGATGAACGATCACGTGAGCACGCAAAGATGGCCGCGCCCTGAAGCAGTGGTTGTGTGTGTGTGTGTGTGTGTGTGTGTGTGTGTGTGTGTGTGTGTGTTGTGCAAGAGGAAGGAACTTTTTGAATGACAGACAGACAGACAGTGTGGAGGGAGACAGACAGACAGTGTGGAGGGAGACAGACAGACAGATAGACAGACAGTGTGGAGACAGACAGACAGTGTGGAGACAGACAGACAGACAGACAGACAGTGTGGAGACAGACAGACAGACAGACAGACAGAGCAGATTAGAACACCAACACTAGATCATCTTGTGGAGAAACCATCTTGTTGTTCTTCTCATCATCACCACCACCACCACCATGGACAAGGACGAGCTCATACTGTAAGTACAGTAGTAGGCTACACCTGGCATTAGAGCAGCATTGTTTAACAGAACGTAGCCCCCGATCGGAACCCTCCGTAAAGCTTTTCTGAAATTTGGGTCGTCAAAAATGTCAGAAACCTCAGTAGCATTGGGTTCTGCTTGTATAGGGCTAAACAGAACGTATAATGATGACGTACGGACGGTCATCCGTATCGTTCTTTGAGGTTTAGCGACAGCTTTGCGGTTCCATTCCGTTTCAAAGGGCTTTCTGTTGGCTTGAGAATAAACGCGCCATGATGAGTTTACATTACAACATTGCCAAAGCAAAAAGCTTCCACTGTCTAGTTAGTCTAGTGTCTGCTGCCTGCATGGCGTTACTGACGTAGACCAGTGGTCCTCGAGGGGGTCCCAGGTGGTCCCCAGCTGAGATAAATGGACAGTTGGTAACCAAATGGACCCTTATATTTGATTGATTTGATACTTTACTAACTTGTATTGAACTGTATTACATTGAATATCACAGCACTGACAGCAGTGTATAATGATGAATTCCTGTTCTGTTCTTTAACTACATAGAAGTGTCTATTTGTATGTCTCTAAATGTTTTGATGAATTGAACATGGTGGACCCTGTTGTAAACAAGTGTAATGCTTAATTGGGTCGTCCACTCACAGTTAACAGTCTTTGTATTGAGTTTGTGCTTGAAATTTACTGTAATTCTACAAACTGTTAATACATATTTCAATCAATCAATCAATCAAAAGTGTGTGGTACCAATATGTCCTCTGGGGCTGTCACAATTATGGCTTTTAAGGCTGTGACAGAGGACGAGATAATGACAAATAGCCTAAATAAATAAATACAAATAAATGTAACAAAACCATTCATAGTGGGAATTGGGGAAATAGGCGATCTACAAGCTCTGAACTGGTCCAATCATTTGGGGGAAAAATGTTTGAAAATATATATATGAACATTTCTTTTCAACGCGGAAAAGAAATGTGACGATTATGCAAAAGCATTATTGCGATTCTCTCAAATAATGTCGATTAGGCGATTATATGATCGTACTGTAATATTTGTGACAGCCTCACAGCTTTTCATTCAACCGTTACTGTTCCACTGCTGGTCTGAGCGATAAGAGAGGAGAGGCGTGGTCGTTCTGGGGGAGCTGTTGACCCAACACTACAGATAAGAGCCAACGGAAGCTGTGCCACGGCCCACGGGACACTTTGATAATAGTTTTTGGTATATATAATACATCACTTCACTTTAGCCACTTGGGGCGGCGGTGGCTCAGGGGGGGGGGTAGAGTGGCTGGATGGTAAACGCTAAGGTCGACAGTTCGAACCCTGTGGGCTCCTCCCCCAGAGTTAGTGTCCTTGAGCAAAGACTCTGAACCCCTAATTGCTCCTGATGTGCTAGGTGGTTTCCTTGCATGGTTTCCTCAGCCATCGGTGTATGAATGTGTGTGTGAATGGGTGAATGTAATGCACAATCTATGTAAAGCGCCTTGGATAAAGGCACTATATAAATACACCATTTACCATTTGGCCTCTATACTTTTTTAATTAATTGCAGCGTACTTGGGTGTGTTCTTTTTCAATCTATTCTACACCAAATATCTTCGCCAGAAATGGCAGATCTACAAGCACACGCGTCACAGCTTTTGGGGCTTTTTTGCCTTTATTGATAGATATAGTAGCTTGACAGGAACCGAGGGGGAGACACACAGCATGGTTTGTCGGGGTCGGGCTCGGGACTCGAACCCGCGACACACTGTCATGCTGGATTACCGGCCAAGGTGCCTGGACCGCTGAACCGGCCCAGGCCTTAGATATATATTTTAAAAGTAACAATGTAATTCTGGGGTGCAAACTAAGTGGTTAATCGCAACTGTCCATGTCCAGCAACGTGTAGGCTACTATAGGCAGGGACAGGAAAAAGGTACATTTTAAAAGAACATCTTGAGTTAATGCTGTAATTAAAGGTGGGTATAAAATACTACTCTTTTGGTGTTAGCATTACGTTATGCTTTAGCTATTGAAAAATAGCAGATCTACAAGCTCATAAGCGCGCCACCGAGTGGCGCGCTACGAGCTTATAGGTTTGCTATTTTTTTTTGAAAAATCGAAGAACGACTGACACATAGAAACATAGCTTTTTCAGAAAACTGTCAGGATGTAGAAGAACATTTTTAGAATCTGATCTCAGGTCAGAACGGGTTAACCAAGATGTCTTTTTTTTGGGACATTTTCTTCTGTAATAAAAGCCCCAGATGTTCTAAGGGGCCGTGGTCCTGGTGTGGTTCTTGGCCAGATGGTCGCTGAACTCCTGGTAGGGAGACTTGGCGAAGAGCGTGGGCTTCCACAGGTCAGGGGTCAGGTAGCCGTAGGTCTTGGCGATGGCGTCGAAGGTGGCCTTGGCGAAGTTCCCCAGCGTGGCCGTGGACCCGCTGGCGGACGTGTAGCAGTCCTCCACGCCCGCCATGGCGAGCAGCTTCTTGGGCACGGGCGCCGAGACGATGCCGGTGCCGCGCGGCGCGGGGATCAGGCGCACCGTGACGGAGCCGCAGCGGCCCGTCACCTTGCAGGGCACCGTGTGGGGCGCGCCGATCCGGTTGCCCCAGTGGCCTCGCCGGACGGGCACCACGGACAGCTTGGCCAGGACGATGGCGCCGCGGATGGCCGTCGCCACCTCCTTGGAGCACTTGACGCCCAGCCCCACGTGGCCGCTGTGGTCTCCCACGGCCACGAAGGCCTTGAAGCGCGTGCGCTGCCCGGCCCGGGTCTGCTTCTGCACCGGCATGATCTTCAGGACCTCGTCCTTGAGCGCGGCGCCCAGGAAGGCGTCGATGACCTCCGCCTCCTTGATGGGCAGCGAGTAGAGGTAGACGTGCTCCAGGGACGTGATCTTGGCGTCCTTGACGAGGCGGCCCAGCTTGGTGACCGGAACCCACTCCTTCTTCTCCTCGGCCTTGCCTCCGCGGCCTCTGCCGCGACCGCCTCTGTCGCCGCGACCGCCGCGTCCCCCCCGGCCGCGACCGCCGCGCCCCCCGCCGCCGCCGCCGAAACCCCCGCGGAAACCTCCTCTACCGCCGCCGCCGTCGTCCGCCATTTTGGTGACGTGTGTTAAGATCGGGAGGAAGGATAGAGATGTCTTAGAAATATCCCTGACGCAACGATATCTGGGTTGTAAAGGCCAAATATCCTCATCTGATCTTAATGGTAATAACTAACCACTCTTTATATATGGCTTGGCTGGACGCTTGTCACGATGACAAAGCCAGTCGGCTACGCTTGTCTAAATGACGATGCCAGTCGTCTATATATATCCATATATGGAGTTCTATATTGACCTGATGTCAACACATAGACATATCTGTTGTTTCCATATATACAGTGTATGGAGCTCTAGGTCAGCCCGGGCCAAATATGGAGATTGTAAGGTTAGTTCGATCCATATTTGGAGGTAGTGAGAGCGCTCAGATGGTGAACCGATAGGATCCACCGTTTGTCTGTTTTCCGTGCCGGCAGTCCGCCCCTCCCCTCTAGACCAGAGATCACACAGGCTGGTCCGGGGCTAACATGGCATATAAATGCTCATTTCATGATGTCCATCGTTTGTCATTTTCTTCCGTCCAGTCCCAAAAACTTCCCCCCGCTGCAGAATGATGTGTTCCTGCGCGCCGCGAGAGGCCAGGAAACCCCACATGTCCCCGTGTGGTGTATGAGACAGGCTGGACGCTACCTGCCAGGTAAGGACAGACAGGACACCCCACATGTCCCCGTGTGGTGTATGAGACAGGCTGGACGCTACCTGCCAGGTAAGGACAGACAGGACACCCCACATGTCCCCGTGTGGTGTATGAGACAGGCTGGATGCTACCTGCCAGGTAAGGACAGACAGAGGACACCCTGCATGTCCCTGTGTGAGACAGACTGGATGCTACCTGCCAGGTAAGGACAGACAGAGGACACCCCACATGTCCCCGTGTGGTGTATGAGACAGGCTGGACACTACCTGCCAGGTAAGGACAGACAGAGGACACCCTGCATGTCCCTGTGTGAGACAGGCTGGATGCTACCTGCCAGGTAAGGACAGACAGAGGACACCCCACATGTCCCTGTGTGAGACAGGCTGGATGCTACCTGCCAGGTAAGGACAGACAGAGGACACCCCACATGTCCCTGTGTGAGACAGGCTGGACGCTACCTGCCAGGTAAGGACAGACAGAGGACACCCCACATGTCCCTGTGTGAGACAGACTGGACGCTACCTGCCAGGTAAGGACAGACAGGACACCCCACATGTCCCTGTGTGAGACAGGCTGGATGCTACCTGCCAGGTAAGGACAGACAGGACACCCCACATGTCCCTGTGTGAGACAGGCTGGACGCTACCTGCCAGGTAAGGACAGACAGGACACCCCACATGTCCCTGCATGAGACAGGCTGGACGCTACCTGCCAGGCAGGCAGAATTGGATAATTCCCCAGTGGACATAGTACTCTAGTCACGCTGTTAAAGGAACACGTGAGCTTTCAAGTCTATAAAAAGATGACTATTACTATTATTATAATAATCTATTGTCCTGTTTGTGTGCAGAGTTCCGCGAGTCGAGGGCGGGAAAAGACTTCTTCGAGACGTGCCAGTCTCCACAGGCGTGCTGTGAGCTCACATTACAGGTAGACGTTTACTTAGTTTTTCTTTGATTTCTACCAATTAGGCTTGAGTCCTGTTCCACAAACTCTTTCTAAAAAGATTACAAACTGACACTTATTACTACTACTTAGTACTTGGAACGATGCAAGTTGGAAATGAATGCCCCACCCAGTTATTATGTATGTGTCCCTTTTATGCCCATATATGTCAGTTCTTTGTCAGGGATGCCCAAATATGGAGTCTATGCAGATGTCAGAACAGGCCAGTTCCATGTATGGAGCCTGTCTGTCCAGAGGCCGGGCAGAGACTTGGTGCATTTATACTGTAGATATAAGATACAGTAACAAAACTAAGGCATTTTATCCAAAGTGTATTCTGTTCTTTTCCTTCCTCAGCCTCTGAGACGTTTCCCCTTCGATGCTGCGATCATCTTCTCAGACATCCTGGTTATACCTCAGGTAAACGATGAACACATCACCACTGGGCATGTAGCGGTGTTCACTTATCTTTAAACAAATACATTTTCCAGACAAATGACTGAAAAAACTCTAACTTATGTGTCTCTCTTTTACACAAATCCAGTATTTTCTCTTTTAATTTTCTTCTTTTATCCTATTTTCAATACAGAAGCAATTTACTGAACTTTCTTTTTTCATCAATTCTCTTACCCTGTATTTTCTGTTCTTTTTTTACACACCCTCTGCTGTTTGCGTGGCTATATAAATTGTGATTTAATTACACAATTTTAATCGATTTGCGACATACGCGCCTACTCACCACGCAAGTTTGAGCACCAGTGATATACAAACATAGGTTTTTCGGAAAACGGTCATGATTTAGAAGACATTTTGTAGAACTGGGTCTTAATGAATAACCCATTTAGACCTGAGACGATTCTACAAATGCCTTCTAAATCCTGACAGTTTTCTGAAAAACCCCATGTTTCTATGTCAGTCGTTCTCAAACAATTTCATGTCAAGGACCCCCAATATCTTATGTAATTGGCCGCCGACCCCCATCTGAAAATATGTTGTTCCAGGGACACCCCCCCCAGAAGCAAAGATTTGAGTTAAAAACGTTCGCTTAGTCTGAAAGAATATATATTCAAAGATTTGCGCCACATTTTCACGACTTTTCAAAAATAGCAGACCTACAAGCTCGTAGCTATGAGCTTGTAGATCTGCTATTTTTCAATAGCTAAATTATAACTTAACGCTTAAAACACCAAAAGGGGTTCCCACCTTAAACGTGCGTCCGTGTCCCACCTCCTCCTCCTCCTCCCTCCAGGCCATGGGCATGGAGGTCCAGATGATTCCCGGTAAAGGCCCGTCCTTCCCAGAGCCTCTGCAGGAGCCCGAGGACCTCCAGAGGCTGAACACCAAGGTGGACGTCCAGAAGGAGCTGGGCTACGTGTTCAAGGCCCTCACCCTGACCAGACACAAGATCCAGGGCAAGGTGCCGCTCATCGGGTTCACTGGAGCGCCGGTGAGCAGTCCTACTTTTTTTTTTGTTTTGTTTTTATATAATGTTTATCCCACGATTTTGTAACCCATTTTTCACCCCTGTGTCAATGATCTAATGTGATCCTGGGCTCTACACACCCTCCACCAACCTAGTCCCCATATATAGGGGACAAGGGGAGAGCAACCTAGTCCCCATATATGGGGGACAAGGGGAGAGCAACCTAGTCCCCATATACCAACCTAGTCTCCATATATGGGGGACAAGGGGAGAGCAACCTAGTCCCCATATATGGGGGACAAGGGGAGAGCAACCTAGTCCCCATATATGGGGGACAAGGGGAGACCAACCTAGTCCCCATATATGGGGGACAAGGGGAGACCAACGGACTTGAACTCACTACAAAAATGACTAAAACTAAATTAAATTGTATTCAAAAGACTATGGGCTCTATATTCGTACATGCTAAACCTCGTATCCTTTTTTTCTTTTTACTATTTTTTTTTAAACGGACAATCTACATTCTACAAGCTCACAATGTGGTGATGTAGATCGGCTAGTTGAAATATTCAAAAATGTTTTTCAAAAAAGTAAAAAAATAAAAAAAAGGCAAAGAAGTTTAGGAATAAGGGCTTTAGCATGGACGACAATAGTCCCCCGCCCCCTTTCATGACGACGCCAGGCCCAGGAAATTAATCCCAATGCATTTTTCCCGTAGACATTTCAAAACGTATTTATTTAAAGACCTTTTAAAGCGTCGTACGAAGCCAACTCTTGTGACAAATCATGACAACACACACAATATTTTGGACCAAACAAATAATTACAAAGAAGAAAAACAACAAAAAAAAAGTGTTTTTTTGTTTTGTTTGGACCCGAAATTTTTTGTTTGTTGTCATGATTTGTCACGACAAGAGTTGTCTTTGTCCGCGGCGTAAACGTCTTTAAATAAATACTTTCTGAAAAGTCTATGAGGAAAATGAACGAACAGGGATTTATTTTCCGGGTCTCTCTCTATAGAGCCCCAGGTCAACACTGTGTCCTCCTCCCCCCTCCACAGTGGACCCTCATGGGCTACATGATCGAGGGCGGAGGCTCCAAGACTCTCTCTAAGGCCAAGCGCTGGCTCTACCGCCACCCGGAGGCCAGCCACATGCTGCTGAGGATGCTGACCGACCTGGTGGTGGAATACCTTCTGGGGCAGGTGGCTGCAGGGGCACAGGTGAGGAGGGGAGGGGAGGGGAGGGTGGTGGAATACCTGCTGGGGCAGGTGGCTGCTGGGGCACAGGTAGGGATCCAGTTCAATAGAGCACCGAAGTCCTGACGTAACTCGCTCATCCCTTCGATTCCCCTGGTTCTAATGTCCTGACGTAACTCGCTCATCCCTTCGATTCCCCTGGTTCTACGTAACTCGCTCATCCCTTCGATTCCCCTGGTTCTAAAGTCCTGACGTAACTCGCTCATCCCTTTGATTCCCCTGGTTCTAAAGTCCTGACGTAACTCGCTCATCCCGACGATTCCCCTGGTTCTAATGTCCTGACGTAACTCGCTCATCCCTTCGATTCCCCTGGTTCTAAAGTCCTGACGTAACTCGCTCATCCCTTTGATTCCCCTGGTTCTAAAGTCCTGACGTAACTCGCTCATCCCGACGATTCCCCTGGTTCGCGGAAGTAATTTCTCTATGGAGAATAACATGGGGGGTGATCTTAATATCGTCTACTATAAGCGTTGTGGTCCAAAAATAAACAAGCTGTCTCGGCGTTATTGTTAGGGAGGTGTCTCTGTATCGTTTGCGACAGTCAGTCACTCACATATGATACAGTCTGCTTCTAGCGAAAATCTAACTAATTCAGCAGCAGTAACATTAGAGTTTTCTCTCAGTCAGTTGATTCTTCATATCCATATGAGTGAAGCGGCCGGGATGACATGTTTATTTTTCAAACACAGTTGTTATATGAGGCGATCTCAAATCGCCTCAATGGGGATTTCAATGCAACTAAAACAAATACATGAACCTGGGGACAGACGCCCTCTACTGAAAGTGACGTCAGACTTCGGTGCTCTATAGACCATATTCACACCGCGTATATGTATTCTACGTCCGAGCATAGACATGGTAACGCCCCACCTGCCTGTCCTCTGGCACTGCGACAGTAACTTGTAACTTTAATTTTTGTAGAAGAGGCAAACTAATATTGTTTGTGCCGTCTGCTTTGAATTGAATACTTGATTGAACACGTATGTACTATGTTTTGATTTGGCTGTGTTCTAAATTAAAAGTGTTAGTGTTGATTATCGTGTATTGATCTAATTATAGTAAACTAATACTGTTATGTTAAAAAAAAGATCAAGGCAAAAGAGACCTTTTTTACAATACAATAATGTTTCAAGTTTACACATAAACAGGCCAACGGCATAAACAATCTTTCGACCTTTTAGGTGGAAACGTTAGTCGTTCTGTATACTAGCACCTAAATAAAAGGCTTAAAGTGTCCGGGGGGGGGGGGGTTATGTCGCTCCTGGTTCGCTCTCTAGTTTTATATATATATATATATAACTCTGGGTAATACCTCAAATACGTCAGTGTTTCTGTGGCGTTTCTCTGCTAACCAGCCCGTTCTCCTTCCTCAGGCTCTGCAGGTGTTTGAGTCTCTGCTAACCGGCCCGTTCTCCTTCCTCAGGCTCTGCTAACCAGCCCGTTCTCCTTCCTCAGGCTCTGCTAACCGGCCCGTTCTCCTTCCTCAGGCTCTGCTAACCGGCCCGTTCTCCTTCCTCAGGCCCTGCAGGTGTTTGAGTCCAACGCCGGCATCCTTGGGCCGGTGGAGTTCAAGGAGTTCTCCCTGCCGTACCTACGAGACATCGCACGAAGGGTTAAAGACAAGCTGAAGGATTCAGACCAGGACATACCCATGGTGAGAGGACACACGCACACACACACACACACACACACACACACACACACAGGAATCAGACCAGGACATACCCATGGTGAGAGGACACACGCACACACACACACACACACACACACACACACACACACAGGAATCAGACCAGGACATACCCATGGTGAGAGGACACACGCACACACACACACACACACACACACACACACACACACACAGGATTCAGACCAGGACATACCCATGGTGAGAGGACACACGCACACACACACACACACGCACGCACACACACACACACGCACAGGATTCAGACCAGGACATACCCATGGTGAGAGGACACACGCACACACACACACACACACGGTGAGAGGACACACACACACACACACACACACAAACACTTTGGTCACACAAGGTCAAAGACGAGCTGAAGGATTCAGACCATGGACGGTGAGAGGAGACACACACACACACACACACACACACACACACACACACACACACACACACACACACACACACACACACACACACACACACGGTCAAAGACGAGCTGAAGGATTCAGACCATGGACGGTGAGAGAAGAAACACACACACACACACACACACACACACACACACACACACACACACACACACACACACACACACACACACACACACACACACACACACACACACACACACACACACACACACACACACACACGGTGAGAGGTGTCAAAGACAAGCTGAAAGTACAGTACAGTACAGTATGTCTCCTCTCACCATGGGTACATCCTGGTATTCTCTCTTTCCTGTCATTATTCACTTGTATCTCTATATCTATCAATAAAGGTAGAAAAGCCACAAAAAAAAAATCTTTAAAAAAAGTTACTAAAGTTTACAAATATGTGGTGGAGTAAAAGTACAGTATCTGGACCCGAGGTGGAGTAGAAGTAAAAAGT
>NC_139709.1:3859551-3882173 GCF_964188405.1 Protomyctophum parallelum
CCTACATTGTAAACGCCCAAAAGAGGAAGCCTCCTCCTGTCCTAAACGGGTTTCCTTAGATGTTGTGTCTCTGTAACGTTTCACCATCGTCCTCCTATCCCCCGTACCCCCCCCCCCCCCTCCCCCCCCCTCCAGGAGCGTATCTCGGACATCGTGAAGAAGATGGTGGAGGGCTTCGGGACGCGGGGGTACATCGCCAACCTGGGCCACGGCATGTACCCGGACATGGACCCGGAGAGCGTGGCGGCCTTCGTGGAGGCTGTGCACACACACTCTAAACACATCAACAATAACCGGAACCCATGAAAAACACACACTCTAAACACATCAACAATAACCAGAAACCATGAAAGGAGAGCGTGGCGGCCTTCGTGGAGGCCGTGCACACACACTCTAAACACATCAACAAGAACCAGAAACCATGAAACACAAATAAATAAACCTGTTGTGTTAGTTGGGCTTCACACTAGGGCATTCACTTCTAGTCATTTCTACTAGTTGTTTGTTTTTTGTTTTTTTTGGAAATAAATATTTGTATTATTTAAAAACTGTGTACGTTGGTGACTATAACTATAATCTACCTGATCTTGAGGCCTACAAAATACATTTAAAAACTGTGTACATTGGTGACTATAACTATAATCTACCTGATCTTGAGGCCTACAAAATCGGGAGAAAAATTTTTTTTTTCTTATCAACTAGTCAACTAGTACCAACAAGGTCAACTAGTGGATTTACTAGTCGACTAGTTGCTTATCCCATTCTGACCTGAGATCAGATTCATACGAGGTTTCCACTGGACACACACTGGTCTGATTAACCCATTCTGACCTGAGATCAGATTCTAAAAAAATGTCAGTCGTTCTTCGATTTTTCAAAAATAGCAGACCTACAAGCTCGTATCGCGCCACTCGGTGGCGCGATATGAGCTTGTAGATCTGCTATTTTTCAATAGCTAAAGCATAACATGATGCCGACACCAAAATGGGTTCCCGTTCAGAATGGGTTAATGCCCTAGTTCAGACGAACGCCTCACATAACGAACGGCACACGAACAAAATAAAATAAAACCTATCCTTGCTGTCCGGAAGAAACCACCTAACTCCATTTTTTGAGGTTTTTGATTTATTTAATGTTTTTTTGCATAAATCAATGCTTTTGAACACCTTTTACGTCTGTGTTTTGGTTAAAAAAAAACTATTGTAAATATTCTAAAGGGAGTTTTTTGTTTGTTTGCTGACTTGGCTATAGATTTGTTTTCCTTTTAAGTCAGTTTGTAGATGTTACAAATATTAAAAATAACCTTTTTCAGAATCAGAACATTTAACATCCAGATTTTGCTGCCAGCATTTGTACCTAAAAAGTAACACAACATGGACCAAAACTAAATAACTTTCAAGAACCCCCAGAATGTATATAGAACCGATTATTTGACGACATTAAGCATATTGGTTCTGTTAACAACATGGTACCAGTCCAGCACACGATATACTTTCATGTTGTGTTTTTCCATCAATGGCCTTGAAATTAGGTAAGGAATGCAAGATGAGGCCCAGGCCGTAGCGTAACGGTCTGGGCACCGGACTGGTAATCCAGTCGCAGTGTGCCGCGGGTTCGACTCCCGAACCCGACACGGCCTTTACCGCATGTCATCCCCCCCATCTCTCTCCCCCGTTTCCTGTCAGCCTACTGTCTGTCCCTTCAAAAATCAACAAAAGGCGTAAGCCGCAAAAAAAATATCTTAAAAAAAAAAAAAGGAATGCAAGATGCCAAAATTTGCCAATGGTAATTCTCACTTGTTTTTGTGTTTCTTTTGTTTTGTGATGTGTTTATTTCATCAGCCACAGAGAGAGTGCAGCATTTGGAAAAACAAGTGGGTTTTTTTTACGTATAGTGGGAATTAACATGCTGCTCATCCTGAGAGCACAGCCTGTGTGAGACTTAACGGACATGATCACTGCACCACGTTAGACTATAAGCTCCGTTAGTAGGGTGTACTTTTTTCAGGTTCTTTTCTCCCTCTCTATCTGTTTGACTTTCACATTGGATAAGAAAATGTTACTTTCACATGATACATAAAAGGTCAAATAAAAAAAATGCACACTGGATTTTACACCTTCGGGGGTGGAAACCTTGTATGACTGACTCACTTTCCAGGATTAAAATGACAAAACGTCCAAAAATAGCAGATCTATTAACAAGCTCAAAAACGTGCCGATTAATCACGCTGCATTTCGAGCTTGCAGATTGCTATTTTTGATACGCTGTAGTATACGTATGATCAACTAGGGTGTGAATTTACCAAAAAATAAGAAATGTTAGAATATGGAGATAAGGTTTCTGCCCGACAATAGCGGCGTTGCATTGGACTTCCCCCCCCCCCTGCATTCACCAGCACAAAGTCTCATATTACTGTTCCCCACGTATTCCACTCTCTAGATTTTAGATTTTTATTGAAGGCATATATAATATATAATAATAATAGCCCCTCGAGATGCAGCATTAATGTTTTATCCCGTGTCCGCATCTTTGAAGCATCTTAAGCTGTCCTTAAAGACTGATAAACCTGATTAAAATAAAAACACTGAGCCTCAGTAGCTTGTAGTGGACAGTTGTTCTAATGTTGCACATACAACATGAGTGGACAAACAGGCCCACCCATGTGGTTTGTACACTTTCAGAGTTATAAGGGGTCCTTGAAAATAACACTTTTGAGAACCGCTGTCCTAGTGGACTCCTAATGTTGTCAGAGATGGGCAAAATACATTGAAAATGTATTTTGATACAAAATACAAATACTGGGTCAAAAAATGTATCTAAATACAAAATACATATTCCATCCCCATCGAAATACAAATTACAAAATACAAAAAAGTATTTCAAATACATGTATTTCAAATACTGCCCATCTCTGATGGGCAAAATACATTGAAAATGTATTTTGATACAAAATACAAATACTGGGTCAAAAATTTTATTTAAATACAAAATACATCTAATTTCTTCCATCTCAGCGAAATACAAATTACAAAATACAAAAAAGTATTTCAAATACATGTATTTCAAATACTGCCCATCTCTGAATGTTGTGCCCATATAGTGAACCGCTGTCCTATTGGACTCCTAATGTTGTGCCCATATAGTGAACCGCTGTCCTAGTGGACTCCTAATGTTGTGCCCATATAGTGAACCGCTGTCCTAGTGGACTCCTAATGTTGTGCCCATATAGTGAACCGCTGTCCTAGTGGACTCCTAATGTTGTGCCCATATAGTGAACCGCTGTCCTAGTGGACTCCTAACGTTGTGCCCATATAGTGAACCGCTGTCCTAGTGGACTCCTAATGTTGTGCCCATATAGTGAACCGCTGTCCTAGTGGACTCCTAATGTTGTGCCCATGTAGTGAACCGCTGTCCTAGTGGACTCCTAATGTTGTGCCCATATAGTGAACCGCTGTCCTAGTGGACTCCTAATGTTGTGCCCATGTAGTGAACCGCTGTCCTAGTGGACTCCTAACGTTGTGCCCATATAGTGAGAACCGCTGTCCTATTGGACTCCTAATGTTGTGCCCATATAGTGAACCGCTGTCCTAGTGGACTCCTAATGTTTTGCCCATATAGTGAACCGCTGTCCTAGTGGACTCCTAATGTTGTGCCCATATAGTGAACCGCTGTCCTAGTGGACTCCTAATGTTGTGCCCATATAGTGAACCGCTGTCCTAGTGGACTCCTAATGTTGTGCCCATATAGTGAACCGCTGTCCTAGTGGACTCCTAATGTTGTGCCCATATAGTGAACCGCTGTCCTAGTGGACTCCTAATGTTGTGCCCATATAGTGAACCGCTGTCCTAGTGGACTCCTAATGTTGTGCCCATATAGTGAACCGCTGTCCTAGTGGACTCCTAATGTTGTGCCCATATAGTGAACCGCTGTCCTAGTGGACTCCTAATGTTGTGCCCATATAGTGAACCGCTGTCCTAGTGGACTCCTAATGTTGTGCCCATATAGTGAACCGCTGTCCTAGTGGACTCCTAATGTTGTGCCCATATAGTGAACCGCTGTCCTAGTGGACTCCTAATGTTGTGCCCATATAGTGAACCGCTGTCCTAGTGGACTCCTAACGTTGTGCCCATATAGTGAGAACCGCTGTCCTATTGGACTCCTAATGTTGTGCCCATATAGTGAACCGCTGTCCTAGTGGACTCCTAATGTTGTGCCCATATAGTGAACCGCTGTCCTAGTGGACTCCTAATGTTGTGCCCATGTAGTGAACCGCTGTCCTAGTGGACTCCTAATGTTGTGCCCATATAGTGAACCGCTGTCCTAGTGGACTCCTAATGTTGTGCCCATATAGTGAACCGCTGTCCTAGTGGACTCCTAATGTTGTGCCCATATAGTGAACCGCTGTCCTAGTGGACTCCTAATGTTGTGCCCATATAGTGAACCGCTGTCCTAGTGGACTCCTAATGTTGTGCCCATATAGTGAACCGCTGTCCTAGTGGACTCCTAATGTTGTGCCCATATAGTGAACCGCTGTCCTAGTGGACTCCTAATGTTGTGCCCATATAGTGAACCGCTGTCCTAGTGGACTCCTAATGTTGTGCCCATATAGTGAACCGCTGTCCTAGTGGACTCCTAATGTTGTGCCCATATAGTGAACCGCTGTCCTAGTGGACTCCTAACGTTGTGCCCATATAGTGAGAACCGCTGTCCTATTGGACTCCTAATGTTGTGCCCATATAGTGAACCGCTGTCCTAGTGGACTCCTAATGTTGTGCCCATATAGTGAACCGCTGTCCTAGTGGACTCCTAATGTTGTGCCCATGTAGTGAACCGCTGTCCTAGTGGACTCCTAATGTTGTGCCCATATAGTGAACCGCTGTCCTAGTGGACTCCTAATGTTGTGCCCATATAGTGAACCGCTGTCCTAGTGGACTCCTAATGTTGTGCCCATATAGTGAACCGCTGTCCTAGTGGACTCCTAATGTTGTGCCCATATAGTGAACTGCTGTCCTAGTGGACTCCTAATGTTGTGCCCATATAGTGAGAACCGCTGTCCTAGTGGACTCCTAATGTTGTGCCCATATAGTGAACTGCTGTCCTAGTGGACTCCTAATGTTGTGCCCATATAGTGAACCGCTGTCCTAGTGGACTCCTAATGTTGTGCCCATATAGTGAACTGCTGTCCTAGTGGACTCCTAATGTTGTGCCCATATAGTGAACCGCTGTCCTAGTGGACTCCTAATGTTGTGCCCATATAGTGAACCGCTGTCCTAGTGGACTCCTAATGTTGTGCCCATATAGTGAACCGCTGTCCTAGTGGACTCCTAATGTTGTGCCCATATAGTGAACCGCTGTCCTAGTGGACTCCTAATGTTGTGCCCATATAGTGAACTGCTGTCCTAGTGGACTCCTAATGTTGTGCCCATATAGTGAGAACCGCTGTCCTAGTGGACTCCTAATGTTGTGCCCATATAGTGAACCGCTGTCCTAGTGGACTCCTAATGTTGTGCCCATGTAGTGAACCGCTGTCCTAGTGGACTCCTAATGTTGTGCCCATATAGTGAACCGCTGTCCTAGTGGACTCCTAATGTTGTGCCCATATAGTGAACCGCTGTCCTAGTGGACTCCTAATGTTGTGCCCATATAGTGAACCGCTGTCCTAGTGGACTCCTAATGTTGTGCCCATGTAGTGAACCGCTGTCCTAGTGGACTCCTAATGTTGTGCCCATATAGTGAACCGCTGTCCTAGTGGACTCCTAATGTTGTGCCCATATAGTGAACCGCTGTCCTAGTGGACTCCTAATGTTGTGCCCATATAGTGAACCGCTGTCCTAGTGGACTCCTAATGTTGTGCCCATGTAGTGAACCGCTGTCCTAGTGGACTCCTAATGTTGTGCCCATATAGTGAACCGCTGTCCTAGTGGACTCCTAATGTTGTGCCCATATAGTGAACCGCTGTCCTAGTGGACTCCTAATGTTGTGCCCATATAGTGAACCGCTGTCCTAGTGGACTCCTAATGTTGTGTCCATATAGTGAACCGCTGTCCTAGTGGACTCCTAATGTTGTGCCCATGTAGTGAACTGCTGTCCTAGTGGACTCCTAATGTTGTGTCCATATAGTGAACCGCTGTCCTAGTGGACTCCTAATGTTGTGCCCATATAGTGAACCGCTGTCCTAGTGGACTCCTAACGTTGTGCCCATATAGTGAACCGCTGTCCTAGTGGACTCCTAATGTTGTGCCCATATAGTGGACTCCTAATGTTGTGCCCATATAGTGAACCGCTGTCCTAGTGGACTCCTAACGTTGTGCCCATATAGTGAACCGCTGTCCTAGTGGACTCCTAATGTTGTGCCCATATAGTGAACCGCTGTCCTAGTGGACTCCTAATGTTGTGCCCATATAGTGAACCGCTGTCCTAGTGGACTCCTAATGTTGTGCCCATATAGTGAACCGCTGTCCTAGTGGACTCCTAATGTTGTGCCCATATAGTGAACCGCTGTCCTAGTGGACTCCTAAAGTTGTGCCCATATAGTGAACCGCTGTCCTAGTGGACTCCTAACGTTGTGCCCATATAGTGAACCGCTGTCCTAGTGGACTCCTAACGTTGTGCCCATATAGTGAACCGCTGTCCTAGTGGACTCCTAACGTTGTGCCCATATAGTGAACCGCTGTCCTAGTGGACTCCTAATGTTGTGCCCATATAGTGAACCGCTGTCCTAGTGGACTCCTAATGTTGTGCCCATATAGTGAACCGCTGTCCTAGTGGACTCCTAATGTTGTGCCCATATAGTGAACCGCTGTCCTAGTGGACTCCTAATGTTGTGCCCATATAGTGAACCGCTGTCCTAGTGGACTCCTAACGTTGTGCCCATATAGTGAACCGCTGTCCTAGTGGACTCCTAACGTTGTGCCCATATAGTGAACCGCTGTCCTAGTGGACTCCTAATGTTGTGCCCATATAGTGAACCGCTGTCCTAGTGGACTCCTAACGTTGTGCCCATATAGTGAACCGCTGTCCTAGTGGACTCCTAACGTTGTGCCCATATAGTGAACCGCTGTCCTAGTGGACTCCTAACGTTGTGCCCATGTAGTAAATCAGTGAGACTGACATGCAGTCATTTTATATAAAAACTAAACCGCAGACATAATGATGTATCCTGACGGTTCTATATAAATGTATATATAGGAATATATACAGTGGTGGGAAAGGTACTTTTTTTAAAACTTATAAGCAAAATGATCAATACTGCAATGTAGAAATACTTTATGGGAAGTAAATGTCTGGACATTCCAAATGTACTTTGTGTAAAAGCACAACAGTAATGGTATCAATTACTTGTAATACTTAAATTGACACGGGTGAAAAATGGGATACAAAATCGTGGGGATAAAAACAAACAAAGAATGTACTTAAAAAGCATAAAAGTACTCATTGTGCAGAAATAATGTCCCATTTCAAGTTTTTCAAATGTATACAAATCATTTTTTGTTGTTGGTGAGAATACCAGATGTACAAGCTCACAATGTGTCTCATCTCCCCTAGGGGGGGGGGGGGGTGAGAATACCAGATGTACAAGCTCACAATGTGTCTCATCTCCCCTAGGGGGGGGGGGGGGGTGAGAATACCAGATGTACAAGCTCACAATGTGTCTTATCTCCCCTAGGGGGGGGGGGGGGTGAGAATACCAGATGTACAAGCTCACAATGTGTCTCGTCTCCCCTAGGGGGGGGGGGGGGTGAGAATACCAGATGTACAAGCTCACAATGTGTCTCGTCTCCCCTAGGGGGGGGGGGTGAGAATACCAGATGTACAAGCTCACAATGTGTCTAATCTCCCCTATAAGGGGGGGGGGGGGGGGGGGTGAGAATACCAGATGTACAAGCTCACAATGTGTCTCATCTCCCCTATAAGGGGGGGGGGGTGAGAATACCAGATGTACAAGCTCACAATGTGTCTCATCTCCCCTATAGGGGGGGGGGGTGAGAATACCAGATGTACAAGCTCACAATGTGTCTCATCTCCCCTATAAGGGGGGGGGGGGGGGGTGAGAATACCAGATGTACAAGCTCACAATGTGTCTCATCTCCCCTAGGGGGGGGGGGGGGGGTGAGAATACCAGATGTACAAGCTCACAATGTGTCTCATCTCCCCTATAGGGGGGGGGGGGGGGGTGAGAATACCAGATGTACAAGCTCACAATGTGTCTCATCTCCCCTATAGGGGGGGGGGGGGTGAGAATACCAGATGTACAAGCTCACAATGTGTCTCATCTCCCCTATAGGGGGGGGGGGGGGGGGTGAGAATACCAGATGTACAAGCTCACAATGTGTCTCATCTCCCCTAGGGGGGGGGGGGGGGGGGTGAGAATACCAGATGTACAAGCTCACAATGTGTCTCATCTCCCCTATAGGGGGGGGGGGGGGGGTGAGAATACCAGATGTACAAGCTCACAATGTGTCTCATCTCCCCTAGGGGGGGGGTGAGAATACCAGATGTACAAGCTCACAATGTGTCTCATCTCCCCTAGGGGGGGGGGGTGAGAATACCAGATGTACAAGCTCACAATGTGTCTCATCTCCCCTAGGGGGGGGGGGTGAGAATACCAGATGTACAAGCTCACAATGTGTCTCATCTCCCCTAGGGGGGGGGGGGGGGTGAGAATACCAGATGTACAAGCTCACAATGTGTCTCATCTCCCCTAGGGGGGGGGGGGGGTGAGAATACCAGATGTACAAGCTCACAATGTGTCTAATCTCCCCTAGGGGGGGGGGGGGGGTGAGAATACCAGATGTACAAGCTCACAATGTGTCTCATCTCCCCTATAAGGGGGGGGGGTGAGAATACCAGATGTACAAGCTCACAATGTGTCTCATCTCCCCTAGGGGGGGGGTGAGAATACCAGATGTACAAGCTCACAATGTGTCTCATCTCCCCTAGGGGGGGGGGGGGTGAGAATACCAGATGTACAAGCTCACAATGTGTCTCATCTCCCCTATAAGGGGGGGGGGGGGGCGGGGTGAGAATACCAGATGTACAAGCTCACAATGTGTCTCGTCTCCCCTATAGGGGGGGGGGGGGGTGAGAATACCAGATGTACAAGCTCACAATGTGTCTAATCTCCCCTATAAGGGGGGGGGGGGGGGTGAGAATACCAGATGTACAAGCTCACAATGTGTCTCATCTCCCCTAGGGGGGGGTGAGAATACCAGATGTACAAGCTCACAATGTGTCTCATCTCCCCTATGGGGGGGGGGGTGAGAATACCAGATGTACAAGCTCACAATGTGTCTCATCTCCCCTATGGGGGGGGGGGGGTGAGAATACCAGATGTACAAGCTCACAATGTGTCTAATCTCCCCTATAGGGGGGGGGGGGGGTGAGAATACCAGATGTACAAGCTCACAATGTGTCTAATCTCCCCTATAGGGGGGGGGGGGGGGGGTGAGAATACCAGATGTACAAGCTCACAATGTGTCTCATCTCCCCTATAAGGGGGGGGGGGGTGAGAATACCAGATGTACAAGCTCACAATGTGTCTCATCTCCCCTAGGGGGGGGGGGGGGGGGTGAGAATACCAGATGTACAAGCTCACAATGTGTCTCATCTCCCCTATGGGGGGGGGGGGGTGAGAATACCAGATGTACAAGCTCACAATGTGTCTCATCTCCCCTATAGGGGGGGGGGGGGGTGAGAATACCAGATGTACAAGCTCACAATGTGTCTCGTCTCCCCTATAGGGGGGGGGGGGGTGAGAATACCAGATGTACAAGCTCACAATGTGTCTCGTCTCCCCTAGGGGGGGGGGGGTGAGAATACCAGATGTACAAGCTCACAATGTGTCTCGTCTCCCCTATAGGGGGGGGGGGGGGGTGAGAATACCAGATGTACAAGCTCACAATGTGTCTCATCTCCCCTATAAGGGGGGGGGGGTGAGAATACCAGATGTACAAGCTCACAATGTGTCTAATCTCCCCTATAGGGGGGGGGGGGGTGAGAATACCAGATGTACAAGCTCACAATGTGTCTCATCTCCCCTATAAGGGGGGGGGGTGAGAATACCAGATGTACAAGCTCACAATGTGTCTCATCTCCCCTATAGGGGGGGGGGGGGGTGAGAATACCAGATGTACAAGCTCACAATGTGTCTCATCTCCCCTATAGGGGGGGGGGGGGTGAGAATACCAGATGTACAAGCTCACAATGTGTCTCATCTCCCCTATAAGGGGGGGGGGTGAGAATACCAGATGTACAAGCTCACAATGTGTCTAATCTCCCCTAGGGGGGGGGGGGGGGTGAGAATACCAGATGTACAAGCTCACAATGTGTCTCATCTCCCCTATAGGGGGGGGGGGGTGAGAATACCAGATGTACAAGCTCACAATGTGTCTCGTCTCCCCTAGGGGGGGGGGGGGGGTGAGAATACCAGATGTACAAGCTCACAATGTGTCTCATCTCCCCTAGGGGGGGGGGGGGGGGGTGAGAATACCAGATGTACAAGCTCACAATGTGTCTCATCTCCCCTAGGGGGGGGGGTGAGAATACCAGATGTACAAGCTCACAATGTGTCTCATCTCCCCTAGGGGGGGGGGGTGAGAATACCAGATGTACAAGCTCACAATGTGTCTCATCTCCCCTATAAGGGGGGGGGGGGGGTGAGAATACCAGATGTACAAGCTCACAATGTGTCTCATCTCCCCTAGGGGGGGGGGGGTGAGAATACCAGATGTACAAGCTCACAATGTGTCTCATCTCCCCTAGGGGGGGGGTGAGAATACCAGATGTACAAGCTCACAATGTGTCTCATCTCCCCTAGGGGGGGGGGGGGTGGGGGGGGGGGGGGGGGTCCAGACCCACAGGTTGAGAACCACTCACTGCTGTACTGTAATAGATGTGACCATAAGGCATTACTTTTTATCCATCTGTTTTCTTCCTGGCCTCCTCTCGGGTGACCCTCTCAGAGAACAAGCCCCCCCTAAGACCAGGCCCTAGTGTGTCAAATACCCTCCAGAGAACAAGCCCCCCCTACACCAGCCCCTAGTGTGTCAAAGACCCTCTCAGAGAACAAGCCCCCCTAAACCAGGCCCTAGTGTGTCAAAGACCCTCTCAGAGAACAAGCCCCCCTACACCAGGCCCTAGTGTGTCAAAGACCCTCTCAGAGAACAAGCCCCCCCTAAACCAGGCCCTAGTGTGTCAAATACCCTCTCAGAGAACAAGCCCCCCCTACACCAGGCCCTAGTGTGTCAAAGACCCTCTCAGAGAACAAGCCCCCCCTAAACCAGGCCCTAGTGTGTCAAATACCCTCTCAGAGAACAAGCCCCCCCTAAACCAGGCCCTAGTGTGTCAAAGACCCTCTCAGAGAACAAGCCCCCCCCTACACCAGGCCCTAGTGTGTCAAATACCCTCTCAGAGAACAAGCCCCCCCTAAACCAGGCCCTAGTGTGTCAAATACCCTCTCAGAGAACAAGCCCCCCCTAAACCAGGCCCTAGTGTGTCAAATACCCTCTCAGAGAACAAGCCCCCCTAAACCAGGCCCTAGTGTGTCAAAGACCCTCTCAGAGAACAAGCCCCCCCTAAACCAGGCCCTAGTGTGTCAAAGACCCTCTCAGAGAACAAGCCCCCCTAAACCAGGCCCTAGTGTGTCAAAGACCCTCTCAGAGAACAAGCCCCCCTAAACCAGGCCCTAGTGTGTCAAATACCCTCTCAGAGAACAAGCCCCCCTAAACCAGGCCCTAGTGTGTCAAAGACCCTCTCAGAGAACAAGCCCCCCCTAAACCAGGCCCTAGTGTGTCAAAGACCCTCTCAGAGAACAAGCCCCCCTAAACCAGGCCCTAGTGTGTCAAATACCCTCTCAGAGAACAAGCCCCCCCTAAACCAGGCCCTAGTGTGTCAAATACCCTCTCAGAGAACAAGCCCCCCCTAAACCAGGCCCTAGTGTGTCAAATACCCTCTCAGAGAACAAGCCCCCCCTAAACCAGGCCCTAGTGTGTCAAATACCCTCTCAGAGAACAAGCCCCCCCTAAACCAGGCCCTAGTGTGTCAAAGACCCTCTCAGAGAACAAGCCCCCCCTAAACCAGGCCCTAGTGTGTCAAATACCCTCTCAGAGAACAAGCCCCCCCTACACCAGGCCCTAGTGTGTCAAAGACCCTCTCAGAGAACAAGCCCCCCTAAACCAGGCCCTAGTGTGTCAAATACCCTCTCAGAGAACAAGCCCCCCCTACACCAGGCCCTAGTGTGTCAAAGACCCTCTCAGAGAACAAGCCCCCCTACACCAGGCCCTAGTGTGTCAAAGACCCTCTCAGAGAACAAGCCCCCCCTAAACCAGGCCCTAGTGTGTCAAAGACCCTCTCAGAGAACAAGCCCCCCTACACCAGGCCCTAGTGTGTCAAATACCCTCTCAGAGAACAAGCCCCCCCTACACCAGGCCCTAGTGTGTCAAAGACCCTCTCAGAGAACAAGCCCCCCCTACACCAGGCCCTAGTGTGTCAAATACCCTCTCAGAGAACAAGCCCCCCCTAAACCAGGCCCTAGTGTGTCAAATACCCTCTCAGAGAACAAGCCCCCCCCTAAACCAGGCCCTAGTGTGTCAAAGACCCTCTCAGAGAACAAGCCCCCCCTAAACCAGGCCCTAGTGTGTCAAAGACCCTCTCAGAGAACAAGCCCCCCCTAAACCAGGCCCTAGTGTGTCAAATACCCTCTCAGAGAACAAGCCCCCCCTAAACCAGGCCCTAGTGTGTCAAATACCCTCTCAGAGAACAAGCCCCCCTAAACCAGGCCCTAGTGTGTCAAATACCCTCTCAGAGAACAAGCCCCCCTAAACCAGGCCCTAGTGTGTCAAATACCCTCTCAGAGAACAAGCCCCCCTAAACCAGGCCCTAGTGTGTCAAATACCCTCTCAGAGAACAAGCCCCCCCTAAACCAGGCCCTAGTGTGTCAAATACCCTCTCAGAGAACAAGCCCCCCTAAACCAGGCCCTAGTGTGTCAAAGACCCTCTCAGAGAACAAGCCCCCCCTACACCAGGCCCTAGTGTGTCAAAGACCCTCTCAGAGAACAAGCCCCCCCCTAAACCAGGCCCTAGTGTGTCAAAGACCCTCTCAGAGAACAAGCCCCCCTAAACCAGGCCCTAGTGTGTCAAATACCCTCTCAGAGAACAAGCCCCCCCTAAACCAGGCCCTAGTGTGTCAAATACCCTCTCAGAGAACAAGCCCCCCCTACACCAGGCCCTAGTGTGTCAAAGACCCTCTCAGAGAACAAGCCCCCCCTAAACCAGGCCCTAGTGTGTCAAATACCCTCTCAGAGAACAAGCCCCCCCTAAACCAGGCCCTAGTGTGTCAAAGACCCTCTCAGAGAACAAGCCCCCCTAAACCAGGCCCTAGTGTGTCAAATACCCTCTCAGAGAACAAGCCCCCCCTAAACCAGGCCCTAGTGTGTCAAAGACCCTCTCAGAGAACAAGCCCCCCCTAAACCAGGCCCTAGTGTGTCAAAGACCCTCTCAGAGAACAAGCCCCCCCTAAACCAGGCCCTAGTGTGTCAAATACCCTCTCAGAGAACAAGCCCCCCCTAAACCAGGCCCTAGTGTGTCAAAGACCCTCTCAGAGAACAAGCCCGCCCCCCCCTACACCAGGCCCTAGTGTGTCAAATACCCTCTCAGAGAACAAGCCCCCCCTAAACCAGGCCCTAGTGTGTCAAAGACCCTCTCAGAGAACAAGCCCCCCCTAAAACCAGCCCTAGTGTGTCAAAGACCCTCTCAGAGAACAAGCCCCCCCTAAACCAGCCCCTAGTGTGTCAAAGACCCTCTCAGAGAACAAGCCCCCCCTAAACCAGCCCTAGTGTGTCAAAGACCCTCTCAGAGAACAAGCCCCCCTACACCAGGCCCTAGTGTGTCAAATACCCTCAGAGAACAAGCCCCCCCTAACCAGGCCCTAGTGTGTCAAAGACCCTCTCAGAGAACAAGCCCCCCCTAACCAGGCCCTAGTGTGTCAAAGACCCTCTCAGAGAACAAGCCCCCCCTATAACCAGGCCCTAGTGTGTCAAATACCCTCTCAGAGAACAAGCCCCCCTAAACCAGGCCCTAGTGTGTCAAAGACCCTCTCAGAGAACAAGCCCCCCCTACACCAGGCCCTAGTGTGTCAAAGACCCTCTCAGAGACAAGCCCCCCCTACACCAGGCCCTAGTGTGTCAAAGACCCTCTCAGAGAACAAGCCCCCCCTACACCAGGCCCTAGTGTGTCAAAGACCCTCTCAGAGAACAAGCCCCCCCTAAACCAGGCCCTAGTGTGTCAAATACCCTCTCAGAGAACAAGCCCCCCCTAAACCAGGCCCTAGTGTGTCAAATACCCTCTCAGAGAACAAGCCCCCCCTAAACCAGGCCCTATTGTGTCAAATACCCTCCAGAGAACAAGCCCCCCCTAAACCAGGCCCTAGTGTGTCAAAGACCCTCTCAGAGAACAAGCCCCCCCTACACCAGGCCCTAGTGTGTCAAAGACCCTCTCAGAGAACAAGCCCCCCCTAAACCAGGCCCTAGTGTGTCAAAGACCCTCTCAGAGAACAAGCCCCCCCTAAACCAGGCCCCTAGTGTGTCAAATACCCTCTCAGAGAACAAGCCCCCCCTAAACCAGGCCCTAGTGTGTCAAAGACCCTCTCAGAGAACAAGCCCCCCCTAAACCAGGCCCTAGTGTGTCAAAGACCCTCTCAGAGAACAAGCCCCCCCTAACCAGGCCCTAGTGTGTCAAATACCCTCTCAGAGAACAAGCCCCCCCTAAACCAGGCCCTAGTGTGTCAAAGACCCTCTCAGAGAACAAGCCCCCCCTACACCAGGCCCTAGTGTGTCAAAGACCCTCTCAGAGAACAAGCCCCCCCTACACCAGGCCCTAGTGTGTCAAAGACCCTCTCAGAGAACAAGCCCCCCCTAAACCAGGCCCTAGTGTGTCAAAGACCCTCTCAGAGAACAAGCCCCCCCTAAACCAGGCCCTAGTGTGTCAAAGACCCTCTCAGAGAACAAGCCCCCCCCTACACCAGGCCCTAGTGTGTCAAAGACCCTCTCAGAGAACAAGCCCCCCCTAAACCAGGCCCTAGTGTGTCAAATACCCTCTCAGAGAACAAGCCCCCCCCTACACCAGGCCCTAGTGTGTCAAATACCCTCTCAGAGAACAAGCCCCCCTAAACCAGGCCCTAGTGTGTCAAAGACCCTCTCAGAGAACAAGCCCCCCCTAAACCAGGCCCTAGTGTGTCAAATACCCTCTCAGAGAACAAGCCCCCCCTAAACCAGGCCCTAGTGTGTCAAAGACCCTCTCAGAGAACAAGCCCCCCCTAAACCAGGCCCTAGTGTGTCAAAGACCCTCTCAGAGAACAAGCCCCCCCTAAACCAGGCCCTAGTGTGTCAAATACCCGCTCAGGGAGTTTGTTTTGTTGTCGGGGTCTGCCCAGCTGCTCTGTCACTGCTCCAGATGCCCGCACGGGAAACCTGATCCTCACCAACCAGCGGTAACTGAGACCCCTTTTCCACCGGTCGGTTCCCAATGGGAACCGGTTTCAGTTCTTTCTTTGTGGTTCTTCTTAGTCCATGAGCCAGAGCTCCAAAAAATGGAACATTAATTATGAATTGAGTGGGCAAAACTATACCTATATTAAATTGTTTATAGGATCAATATAAGTAAATTAATATGATAACCCTTCCACAGCACTTTTTCATATTTAATTTTTTTTGCATATATATTTTAAAACAAAAACTAAAAAATGTTATACAATAAATCATTGTCTTCGTGATCAACTGGGGAAGTGTCATGGTGATAACAATCTAATATAGGTACGGTTTTATCCACTCAATTCATGAATTAACGTTCCAAATTTGGAGCTCTGGCTCATTGACTGAGAAGCACAAAGAACTGAACCGGTTCCCACTGGGAACCCAGCGGTGGGAAAAGAACTGAACCGGTTCCCAAAGAACTGAACCGGTTCCCACTGGGAACCCAGTGGTGAAAAGAACTGAACCGGTTCCCAAAGAACTGAACCGGTTCCCACTGGAACCCAGCGGTGGAAAAGAACTGAACCGTTCCCAAAGAACTGAACCGGTTCCCACTGGGAACCCAGTGGTGGAAAAGAACTGAACCGGTTCCCATTGGGAACCCAGTGGTGGAAAAGAACTGAACCGGTTCCCGTTGGAAAACCAGCGGTGGAAAAGAACTGAACCGGTTCCCAAAGAACTGAACCGGTTCCCACTGGGAACCCAGTGGTGGAAAAGAACTGAACCGGTTCCCAAAGAACTGAACCGGTTCCCACTGGGAACCCAGCGGTGGAAAAGAACTGAACCGGTTCCCAAAGAACTGAACCGGTTCCCACTGGGAACCCAGTGGTGGAAAAGAACTGAACCGGTTCCCATTGGGAACCCAGTGGTGGAAAAGAACTGAACCGGTTCCCTTTGGGAAACCAGTGGTGGAAAAGAGCTGAACCGGTTCCCGTTGGGAACCCAGCGGTGGAAAAGAGCTGAACCGGTTCCCTTTGGGAAACCAGCAGTGGAAAAGAACTGAACGGTTCCCTTTGGGAAACCAGCAGTGGAAAAGAACTGAACCGGTTCCCTTTGGGAAACCAGCAGTGTAAAAGAACTGAACCGGTTCCCTTTGGGAAACCAGCAGTGAAAAGAACTGAACCGGTTCCCTTTGGGAAACCAGCGGTGGAAAAGAACTGAACCGGTTCCCTTTGGGAAACCAGCAGTGGAAAAGAACTGAACCGGTTCCCTTTGGGAAACCAGCAGTGGAAAAGAACTGAACCGGTTCCCTTTGGGAACCCAGTGGTGGAAAAGAACTGAACCGGTTCCCTTTGGGAACCCAGTGGTGGAAAAGAACTGAACCGGTTCCCTTTGGGAAACCAGCGGTGGAAAAGAACTGAACCGGTTCCCTTTGGGAAACCAGCAGTGGAAAAGAACTGAACCGGTTCCCTTTGGGAAACCAGCGGTGGTAAAGAACTGAACCGGTTCCCTTTGGAAAACCAGCAGTGGAAAAGAACTGAACCGGTTCCCGTTGGAAAACCAGCGGTGGAAAAGAACTGAACCGGTTCCCTTTGGGAAACCAGCAGTGGAAAAGAACTGAACCGGTTTCCCTTTGGGAAACCAGCGGTGGAAAAGAACTGAACCGGTTCCCTTTGGGAACCAGCGGTGAAAAGAGCTGAACCGGTTCCCTTTGGGAAACCAGCGGTGGAAAAGAACTGAACCGGTTCCCTTTGGGAAACCAGCGGTGGAAAAGAGCTGAACCGGTTCCCTTTGGGAAACCAGCGGTGGAAAAGAACTGAACCGGTTCCCTTTGGAAAACCAGCAGGGGAAAAGAACTGAACCGGTTTCCCTTTGGGAAACCAGCGGTGGAAAAGAACTGAACCGGTTCCCTTTGGGAACCCAGTGGTGGAAAAGACTGAACCGGTTCCCTTTGGGAACCCAGTGGTGGAAAAGAACTGAACCGGTTCCCTTTGGGAACCCAGCAGTGGAAAAGAACTGAACCGGTTCCCTTTGGGAAACAGCGGTGGAAAAGAACTGAACCGGTTCCCTTTGGGAACCCAGCAGTGGAAAAGAACTGAACCGGTTCCCTTTGGGAACCCAGCAGTGGAAAAGAACTGAACCGGTTCCCTTTGGGAACCCAGCAGTGGAAAAGAACTGAACCGGTTCCCTTTGGGAACCCAGCAGTGGAAAAGAACTGAACCGGTTCCCTTTGGGAAACCAGCGGTGGAAAAGAACTGAACCGGTTCCCTTTGGGAAACCAGCGGTGGAAAAGAACTGAACCGGTTCCCTTTGGGAAACCAGCGGTGGAAAAGAACTGAACCGGTTCCCTTTGGGAAACCAGCAGTGGAAAAGAGCTGAACCGGTTCCCTTTGGGAAACCAGCGGTGGAAAAGAACTGAACCGGTTCCCTTTGGGAAACCAGCGGTGGAAAAGAACTGAACCGGTTCCCTTTGGGAAACCAGCGGTGGAAAAGAACTGAACCGGTTCCCTTGGGAAACCAGCGGTGGAAAAGAACTGAACCGGTTCCCTTTGGGAAACCAGCGGTGGAAAAGAACTGAACCGGTTCCCTTTGGGAAACCAGCGGTGGAAAAGAACTGAACCGGTTCCCTTTGGGAAACCAGCGGTGGAAAAGGGTCCTGAGAGACTGACTGACAGACGGAACAGAAAGTTGATCCACTTTCAACCTATCTCTAGATTTTGGGCACGTCATTGTGGTTGAAAACATACAAATGTTTGAGGGGAAATAAATTGTGGTGCACGATATAATCGGTATAATATGGAAATCAGCCATATCATATCGGCCATAAAAATACCATATCGGATCGGCCTCAAAATAATACATTATTTTATTATTTTCACAGATATTGATGACTCAATAATAATGTGACCGTCAATGACTCTGTCGCTTTTATTGTTTTGTGTATTTCTAATGTTTGAAGGCATCATAAAGATCGGATATCGGTCATAATTTCATAATCGTGCACCTCTAAAAGCAACCTAGTAGGCCTACAAAATCACATACTTTCCATTTTACTCTGCTTATATTATTATTATTATTATTATTATATTATTATATTAGTGCCACTGCCATTATCCCATTCTGACCTGAGACCAGATTCTAAAAAATGTTCTTCTACATCCTGACAGTTTTCTGACAAAGCTATGTTTCTATGTCAGTCAGTCGTTCTTCGACTTTTCAAAAATAGCTAAAGCATAACATAATGCTATAACACCAAAGGGGTTAAACGACAGTCCGACTGTCCCAATAAAACAACACCCATAAATCTGACAGTAACGCTTTCCCCCAAACGCTAACGGCTCAACTCTGTGTACACACAATTTGGCATTATTTTATTTTTTTAAATGAGACATGCTGTTATGGAGAGCACATGAGACTCGTTGTAAGGATAGGACCGATGTGATTGGTTGGCTGAGTCTTAAGGACAGCACATGAGACTCGCTGTAAGGATAGGACAGATGTGATTGGTTGGCGGAGCCTTAATCCAAATGCTTGTTGTTCCCGTCAGGAATCCAGAAGCTGACCAGAGATAGTAGATTCTGCTTCAGTAAATCCAGTTGTTGTTGTTGTTGTTGTTGTAGATGATGTTGTTGCCATGGCCAGAATTCCACACAAAAAACAAGAGAGTGTTTTGGATTCTAAGCGGCCTTTTCTGTCACGGTTAAGTTACAACAAGTAGAAGTTAATTTATTAGAGTATTAGAGTACAAAAGTATCTGCATCAAAATATACTTAAAGTATCAGAAGTAAAAGTATAGAGTAGACTACTAGTAAGTGCCATCCAACCGATTCTCTTGTTGTTTGTACGTCCTCAGATGTAGTGGAGTAGAAGTAAAAGTATTGTATAAAACACTATTGAAGTAAAACAACACTTCTTATTGTTTTTACAGCAAGTGCCAGGAATAGGGAATGATAGGCTACACAATTTACAATTTAGGCATTTAGCAGACGCTCTTAATCCAGAGCGACTTACATTTAAGCAAGAACAAAAAAGCATGGGAATACATCACATAAAAGCATTTATCATGAAACATGCGTAGCTAAGAAAGTAACAGTGGAATATCTATATAATGAAACTATACATACATTATACATATAAACTATACAACAGATGAATGCTCTATCATGTCAGAAAAGGGTCCATTACAAAAGTGTCCCAGGCTATTCCGACTGTAACGACTGCCAATAGTCTCTACCACATCGTGTCAAACAACATGTCCCAATTAAAACTATTTAACCACTCTTTGGAAATTAATTTAGTTTTTTCTTTTTTTTTAAATCTTGTGACTCTCTGGTTCCATTTAAAGCAATAAAAATATATCTTGTAAGGTTAATAATAATATCAACTAGAAAAAGTGCCCTTCCGGGCACAGGTCTCCACCAGGTTATCCACAGATCCGTGCAGTTAGAGGTAAAAGCACTTTTTGGCCAGTTATAGCGCCACCTTGAGGCTGAGTTGAAATTGTTCATGTGGCATTTCGTCCTCGGCCTAGTGGAATGTGGGTGCACAATTTCACGGAAATCACGCGATGTGTTCATGATTTGCAGCATTTTGTTTGAAACTGAGCACTCCTGTGAACTTTGGAAGCCAATCTTAACCAATCAGGATGGAGTCTGATAAATGTGAAAGACCCGTTTCGTTGAATGGCTCTAGAGAGACTGTGTAGCAATTTGCGTGATGTTTGGACAAAATCTGTAGGTGTACTGTGCAAAAACGTGTTTTGCACAAAGCGGCCTCCTGGTGGCGCTATAACAGGCCGTTCTGGAAAGTTTGGGGCAGAGGTTCATGGTTGGCATCCAGGGAGGTGTGTGTGCAAAATATGGCATTGAAAAACTTGTTTTGCACAAAGCGGCCTCCTGGTGGCGCTATAACAGGCCGTTCTGGAAAGTTTGGGGCAGAGGTTCATGGTTGGCATCCAGGGAGTGTGTGTGCAAAATATGGCATCGACCGGGTTAACGGTGGCCGAGATTAGCTGTTCACGGACACACGGACACACGGACGGACGGACGGACGGACGGACGGAGTGCAAAACATACTCTCTCCCCATGCCTTCGGCCTGGTGGAGACAATAATGTCTCATCTAAAGATAGAGAGGGCTAGAAGCCCTTTTAGCCCAGTCAACACAACAGTAAACCAGGGTTATAGCAGGTCAAGCCAACTGCCTCTAAAGGTTGTGAAATGAAGACTGTGAAAAGATAAACCTCCCATTCTCACTTCCTACATCTGATGTCACAACCCCCAAACGCTAGACAGCCAGGCAACTGATCACTTACCTAATGCTCTTTGGTTCCTGGTGGAACTAACTGACTATATCTGCTTCCATGTGGTCATATCCTGTGGAACTATCTGCTGCCATCTGGTTATCCCTTGATAAGATTGCCAGCAGCACATTGCGACAGTTCCTGATCTTTGCTCATTCAAGATCTTTTCTGGCCAAAAGTGGTGACATGTCTCTGGAAACACCCATATTATTGTGGAATGAATTCATCTTTTTCACTCTCAACCACTCGCCAGCATTCTTCTAAAAATATTGGCCTACAGTAAAACTAACTTAACCCATGTTGTACGGGAACCCATTTTGGTGTTAGCATCATGTTATGCTTTAGCTATTGAAAAATAGCAGATCTACAAGCTCATAGCGCGCCACCGAGTGGCGCGCTACGAGCTTGTAGGTCTGCTATTTTTGAAAAATCGAAGAGCGACGGACATAGAAGACATTTTTAGAATCTGATCTCAGGTCAGAATGGGTTAACTGTTAACAGTTGGATCTTGGTTTTTAGGCTCTACTACTTAGATCTCCAGATGGTCAGGCGTTCAAAAAAAGCCATTAGCCTATTGGATGTTTTAATGTAATATACATGACAGTCAGTCACACACACATGGTGAACAAGGACATGACAAACAAAACTACAACATGTGAGAAGATTCAACATTGACTCAACAAGGACTGACCGAACGAACGACCGACCGCCCGCCCGCCCGACCGACCGACCGACCGACCGACCGACCGACCGACTGACCGACCGACTGACCGACCGACCGACCGCCCGACCGCCCGACCGACTGACTAACTGAACGACTGACTGGCTGACTGACTGACTGGATGACTGACTGACTGACTGACTGACTGACTGACGGGTCCGAGGAACAAGAGTGACACACGAAGAAGGAGTGATTACAAATCAGATACAGCTGGTGCAAACAGAGACACTAGAGCAGGGAACAAATTAGACAGAAATACCAAACCTCCAGTCAATGACAAAGTCTGTGACTGAAGACATATAATGTTGTATCTGTATATGTAGGCCTATGTATGAAGAGTGTGTACAACACACACACACACACACACAGACACAGACACACACACACACAGACACAGACACAGACACAGACACAGACACAGACCAGACACAGACACAGACACACACACACACACACACACACACACACACACAGACACACACACACACACACACACACACACACACACACACACACACACACACACACACAGACACAGACACAGACACACACACACAAGTGAGGAATCATAGAAAGGCCAAGCAGAGATATAGACAGTATAACATACTGTAGATCACATGTTTACACAATGCTGTGCCTCCAACTGTGAATACTTAATACTTCCCCCATTTTCAACTGTTTATGGTATTAATACTTTAATACTCCCCCCAGTTTCAACCGTTTTATGGTATTAATACTTTAATACTTCCCCATTTTCAACTGTTTTATGTATTAATACTTAATACTTTAATACTCCCCCATTTTCAACTGTTTTATGGTATTTTGACACACTTGCTTCAGGCAATTGCGTCTCATGTCAATAAAGCTCAATAAATTTAATTGAAAAGAGAGAGAAAGATAGTCAGGGAGAGAGAGAGAGAGAGAGACACACACAGATAGAGAGAGAGAGAGAGAGGAGAAAGAGAGAGAGAGAGAGAGAGAGAGAGAGAGAGAGAGAGAGAGAGAGAGAGAGGGAGAGAGATAGTCATGGAGAGAGAGACACAGACACACAGATAAGAGAGAGAGAGAGAGAGATAGTCAGGGAGAGAGAGAGAGACACAGCCACACAGATAGAGAGAGAGAGAGAGATAGTCAGGG
>NC_139709.1:3882373-3917373 GCF_964188405.1 Protomyctophum parallelum
CACACACACACACACACACACACACACACACACACACACACTGACACACACACACACACACACACACACACACACACACACACACACACACACACACACACACACACACACACACACACACACACACACAACACACACACACACACACTATGAATACAACAATGTGCACGCTTTGTCCTTCACTCCTTTCTTTTTAGCTGTCTTTTTCTTTCTTTCTCTTGCACACACACGCAGCCACGCACGCATGCACGCAGCCACACACGCAGCCACGCATGCAGCCACGCACGCAGCCACGCATGCACGCAGCCACACACGCAGCCACGCACGCAGCCACGCATGCACGCAGCCACACACGCAGCCACGCACGCATGCACGCAGCCACGCACACACTCAGAAGTACACTTAACACGTCATGGCTTGATTGTGTGGTTATCCCATTAAGCCCTGGTTTCTAAATCAGTGGTTCTCAAACATTAGTTATTTTATTAATTTTTTATGCCAATAAGGACCCCCCAAATTAGGGCGGGACTTAAATAAAATGTTATCCAGCTCTGCAGTCTGTCCCAGCCCCAGGGTGTTATCCAGCTCTGCAGTCTGTCCCAGCCCCAGGATGTTATCCAGCTCTGCAGTCTTCTGTAATGAATGAGGACGAAGCTGATGGAGCGATAGAAGGATGAAGATGATGATGATGATGGAGCGATAGAAGGATGAAGAATGGCTCTGATTAGAGACACGATGCTGATGGAGATTAATGGATGCCAAAGGACCGCTCATTAAACACACACTCAGTGGTGGGAAGTACATTTACTTATTATAAGTACTGTACTTAATTCAGTACAATTTGGAAGTATAGACCTATACTGTATAGGACTGATGATTTGGTAAAAAGGATGATTTGGTATAAAGGATGATTTGGTAAAAAGGATGATTTGGTAAAAAGGATGATTTGGTAAAAAGGATGACTTGGTAAAAAGGATGACTTGGTAAAAAGGATGATTTGGTAAAAAGGATGATTTGGTAAAAAGGATGATTTGGTAAAAAGGATGACCTGGTAAAAAGGATGACTTGGTAAAAAGGATGAGGATGATTTGGTAAAAAGGTGGTTTGGTAAAAAGGATGACTTGGTATAAAGGATGATTTGGTAAAAAGGATGATTTGGTAAAAAGGATGACCTGGTAAAAAGGATGACTTGGTAAAAAGGATGATTTGGTATAAAGGATGATTTGGTAAAAAGGTGGTTTGGTAAAAAGGATGACTTGGTAAAAAGGATGACTTGGTATAAAGGATGATTTGGTATAAAGGATGATTTGGTATAAAGGATGATTTGGTAAAAAGGATGACTTGGTAAAAAGGATGATTTGGTAAAAAGGATGATTTGGTAAAAAGGATGACTTGGTATAAAGGATGATTTGATAAAAAGGATGAGGATGATTTGGTATAAAGGATGATTTGGTATAAAGGATGATTTGGTAAAAAGGATGACTTGGTAAAAAGGATGATTTGGTAAAAAGGATGACTTGGTAAAAAGGATGATTTGGTAAAAAGGATGACTTGGTATAAAGGATGATTTGGTAAAAAGTATGATTTGGTAAAAAGGATGACTTGGTATAAAGGATGATTTGATAAAAAGGATGAGGATGATTTGGTAAAAAGGATGAGGATGATTTGGTAAAAAGGATGACTTGGTAAAGAGGATGACTTGGTATAAAGGATGATTTGGTAAAAAGGATGACTTGGTAAAGAGGATGACTTGGTATAAAGGATGACTTGGTATAAAGGATGACTTGGTAAAGAGGATGACTTGGTAAAGAGGATGACTTGGTATAAAGGATGACTTGGTAAAGAGGATGACTTGGTAAAGAGGATGACTTGGTATAAAGGATGACTTGGTATAAAGGATGACTTGGTAAAGAGGATGACTTGGTATAAAGGATGACTTGGTAAAGAGGATGACTTGGTAAAGAGGATGACTTGGTATAAAGGATGATTTGGTAAAAAGGATGATTTGGTATAAAGGATGATTTGGTATAAAGGATGACTTGGTATAAAGGATGATTTGGTATAAAGGATGATTTGGTAAAAAGGATGATTTGGTAAAAAGGATGACTTGGTAAAAAGGATGATTTGGTAAAAAGGATGATTTGGTAAAAAGGATGATTTGGTAAAAAGGATGATTTGGTAAAAAGGATGACTTGGTAAAAAGGATGAGGATGATTTGGTAAAAAGGTGGTTTGGTAAAAAGGATGACTTGGTATAAAGGATGATTTGGTAAAAAGGATGATTTGGTAAAAAGGATGACTTGGTAAAAAGGATGACTTGGTAAAAAGGATGACTTGGTATAAAGGATGACTTGGTATAAAGGATGATTTGGTAAAAAGGATGATTTGGTAAAAAGGATGACTTGGTAAAAAGGATGACTTGGTATAAAGGATGATTTGGTATAAAGGATGATTTGGTAAAAAGGATGATTTGGTAAAAAGGATGACTTGGTAAAAAGGATGACTTGGTATAAAGGATGATTTGGTAAAAAGGATGATTTGGTAAAAAGGATGATTTGGTAAAAAGGATGATTTGGTAAAAAGGATGACTTGGTAAAAAGGATGATTTGGTATAAAGGATGATTTGGTAAAAAGGATGATTTGGTAAAAAGGATGATTTGGTAAAAAGGATGATTTGGTAAAAAGGATGACTTGGTAAAAAGGATGAGGATGATTTGGTAAAAAGGTGGTTTGGTAAAAAGGATGACTTGGTATAAAGGATGATTTGGTAAAAAGGATGATTTGGTAAAAAGGATGACTTGGTAAAAAGGATGACTTGGTAAAAAGGATGAGGATGATTTGGTAAAAAGGTGGTTTGGTAAAAAGGATGACTTGGTAAAAAGGATGACTTGGTATAAAGGATGATTTGGTATAAAGGATGATTTGGTAAAAAGGTGGTTTGGTAAAAAGGATGACTTGGTAAAAAGGATGACTTGGTAAAAAGGATGAGGATGATTTGGTAAAAAGGTGGTTTGGTAAAAAGGATGACTTGGTATAAAGGATGATTTGGTATAAAGGATGATTTGGTAAAAAGGTGGTTTGGTAAAAAGGATGACTTGGTAAAAAGGATGACTTGGTAAAAAGGATGAGGATGATTTGGTAAAAAGGTGGTTTGGTAAAAAGGATGACTTGGTATAAAGGATGATTTGGTATAAAGGATGATTTGGTAAAAAGGTGGTTTGGTATAAAGGATGATTTGGTAAAAAGGTGGTTTGGTATAAAGGATGATTTGGTATAAAGGATGATTTGGTAAAAAGGTGGTTTGGTATAAAGGATGACTTGGTAGTGTCCACTAACGTTCGGACCTAATGTGCGGTCTTCATCTTCATCAGAGTGACTCTGATGAAGAGACGTTAGTCGTTCTGTGTTCTAGCACAGTATAATAAAAGGCTCTAAATGTCCTCTCCTCCTCCTGCACTTACATTAGCCACTTTAAGTGGAGTATCAGATCCACTAAGGCAGAGTATCAGATCCACTGAGGCAGAGTATCAGATCCACTAAGGCAGAGTATCAGATCCACTGAGGCAGAGTATCAGATCCACTAAGGCAGAGTATCAGATCCACTAAGGCAGAGTATCAGATCCACTAAGGCAGAGTATCAGATCCACTGAGGCAGAGTATCAGATCCACTAAGGCAGAGTATCAGATCCACTGAGGCAGAGTATCAGATCCACTGAGGCAGAGTATCAGATCCACTAAGGCAGAGTATCAGATCCACTAAGGCAGAGTATCAGATCCACTAAGGCAGAGTATCAGATCCACTAAGGCAGAGTATCAGATCCACTGAGGCAGAGTATCAGATCCACTAAGGCAGAGTATCAGATCCACTAAGGCAGAGTATCAGATCCACTAAGGCAGTGGTTTTAAACCCATTTCATATCAAGGCCCGTTATGTGTTGGGTATTTGAGCCACAGACCATGGGATCTACCCTCTCAGACCAGGAGATCTACCCTCTCAGACCATGAGATCTACCCTCTCAGACCAAAGACTAAGGATTGTGTCCACAAGTCTGTGCTGTGTTGATGTGGTACCATAGCATAGGAGAGACAACAGGCCTTGATGAAAATAACAATTATTTTCAAGAGTTAAAGATCTATAAGAGTCCATTTGGTTACCAACTGTCCATCATTTAGCTGGGGACCACCTGGAACCCCCTCAAGGACCACTGGTTGGCTGGGGACCACCTGGAACCCCCTCAAGGACCACTGGTTGGCTGGGGACCACCTGGAACCCCCTCAAGGACCACTGGTTGGCTGGGGACCACCTGGAACCCCCTCAAGGACCACTGGTTGGCTGGGGACCACCTGGAACCCCCTCAAGGACCACTGGTTGGCTGGGGACCACCTGGAACCCCCTCAAGGACCACTGGTTGGCTGGGGACCACCTGGAACCCCCTCAAGGACCACTGGTCGAAAACCACTGCACTAAGGGGTTTACCCACGGGTAGATTACAAATGCTCTTTTGCACACGCACACGCACACGCACACACACACACACACACACACACACACACACACACACACACACACACACACACACACACACACACACACACACACACACACACACACACACACACACACACACACACACACACACACACACCGATTGCAGCAGAAACCATGCAAGGCACCAACCAGCACATTGGGAGCAATTAGGGGTTCAGAGTCTTCATGCTCAAGGACACTTTGACATGTAGACAGGAGGAGGAGCCGGGATTCGAACCGCCGACCCATGGATCATTGGACGACCTGCTCTACCTCCTGAGCCACAGTCGCCCCAGTCGCCCACCCACAGACAGACAGACAGACAGACAGACAGACAGACAGACAGACAGACGTTGATCAAAACAATTCTTCTACATTCTCTAATAGTGTAACTTTCTTGTAAGTTAATTAATGCAGATGTTTAACAATAATTTACCGCTTGAGATTTAAAGAGTTAAAAATACTACGGTCTGTGCTTGTCCGAAAAGTAAATCGATCTGTAAAACTTAAATTGCTGTTCAATTATATATATATATATATATATATATATATATATATATATATATATACACAAACCTTCTGGGGCTGTGCGATAAATGTCATACCTCAGTTGTCATGTCAAATACCTACAGTATGAATAGCTATTTGTTGAAAGTGATTTTTGCTATGTTTTTATTTTGAGTTAGTGTTAGTAAACAATTGTAAGTATTGCCTTTGTTAAATGTTAAATGTTTGTCTGTGTCGGACCCCAGGAAGACTATAGCTTTTGTCATGGCAAAAGCTAATGGGGATCCTTATAAACAATAAACACGTTATTGTATATATTTCTAAGTGTAGCAACAGTGAAAACAGGACAGTAGAGCACTAGGTAACCAGTGCTCTTATTTACATGACAGTCCAGAAGACAGAGAGCGCGCTCTGGCCACTTTCAGCTGTTTTTAGACCGATATATCGTGTTGTGGTTGATGGGCTTGTAGATCAGCTATTTTCAGCATGCAAACAAAGTGAAAAATGTACTTCTACTGGATCTCTTGTCCACTAGTCCCTTCCTAACATTTTAGTCTAGTTTTTATTTGTTGACGAAATTGTCAATATATTTAGTCTTACGCCAGGGCTCCACTGGGCGCGTCTGCATCGCGTCTGCGTCGCGTCTCCGTCAGCGTCGGGAATGTGCCCTTTTAATCAATGGAGGGTGGCTCCACTGCCCGCGTTGCGTCGCGTCTCCGTCACCATAAAATTTAACCGGTTCGTTTTTTGACGCACGCACGCGTGACGCAACGCGCCCAGTGGAGCCCTGGCGTTAGTCATCGTAGCTTATTTTTCATTTAGTTTTCGTCTGTGAAAAAAGGTAGTCGACGAACATTTTCGGTCATAATAGTATTAGTCGACGAAATCGACAATCAACATCAGCCCAACATGGAGTATAAATGGCGGAGATCGAGGACTTCAACGTGTTTCACACTTTATTCATAGAAAAGCACTGAGATTCCAACACAAATCAATATAAAATGGTAGTAGCAGTTTACATAAATAAGTAATAAATTTTCGCTTTATAGACAGTAGCTCAAGAAGTATAGCACGAAACAAAAAAAAAAGAAAAAGTGTTTGATGATGAGCTATCATACTTCTGTGGCAACAAATACTGGAAATACCTTTTTTTATTAATAATCAGTAGCACAAAGAGGCAACAAACACTTTCAATTTTCCCTTAAGTTAGAAACGATCAAATAAAAAAACGAGGGGGGGGGGGGGGGGGAATTAATGAGATGCGGAAACAGTACTGGTGAACTATAGGAGAGATTATGCTTTCCTCTACCGATCTAAAGGACGTGGCTGACGGGTTCTGACCTGAGATCAGATTCATACGAGGTTTCCACTGGGACACACACTGGTCTGATGATTAACCCATTCTGACCCGAGATCAGATTCTAAAAAAATGTCAGTCGCTCTTCGATTTTTCAAAAATAGCAGACCTACAAGCTCGTAGCGCGCCACTCGGTGGCGCGCTACGAGCTTGTAGATCTGCTATTTTTCACTAGCTAAAGCATAGCATGACGCTAACACCAAAATGGGTTCCCGTTCAGAATGGGTTAAACTAAAGGAACTGTACATGACGCCTTGAATTCATGCCCATCATTTGACGACCAGCAAAGTCAGTGGTTAAAATGGTAAATGGTGCATTTATATATAGCGCCTTTATCCAAGGCGCTTTACAGAGATTGTGCATCACATTCACCCATTCACACACACATTCATACACCGATGGTGGAGGAAACCATGCAAGGAAACCAACCAGCACATCAGGAGCAATTAGGAGGTTCAGTGTCTTGCTCAAGGACACTTTGACACTAACTCTGGGGGGAGCCCACAGGGTTCAAACTAGCAACCTTGTGGTTAGTGGTTACCATCCGGCCACTCAACCCCTGAGCCACCGCCGCCGCATTACATTCACACATTCATACACAGATGGTGCAGGAAACCAATGCAAGGCACCAACCAGCACATGGGGAGCAATTGGGAGGTTTCAGAGTCTTGCTCAAGGACTTGCTCTTTGACACCAACTCTGGGGGGAGCTAACCTGGGATTCGAACCAGGGAACCTTACAGTTACCAAGCGGCTGCTCTACCGAGGGGTACACCTATGGAAACACATCAAACTATTGGCTTATAGGAATGAGACAAAAACTGAATGAATGAACGTGAATTCAAGGCTTCATTTGGGTGTGGAATTGATAGAGGAGGAAAAAATTGCATTTTTTTTGGGTGAACTTCAGAGAGCGAGAGACACAGAGAAGTGACAGAGAGAGAGAGAGAGAGGAAAAAAGTGAAGAGCAAGAAGTCGTAGAGTTTGGGTTCTCTTTGTAATAATGGGGCGGGGGTTTGGTTGTCTTTGTTATGCCATTAGGTTAATTGGAGGGGGCGGGGGAGGGGTGGTTGTCTTTGTAATGCCATCAGGTTAATCCATTTAGACCTGAGGTCACATTATAGCTTTTAACACCCTTAACCATTATTTTAAACTTTAGCCGTTGAGAAATCGCAGATCTACAAGCTCATAGCTTGAGCTTGTAGATCTGCGATTTCCCAAAACAAACATTTTTTGAACGTGCCTGAAACAACAGATACAGATAATTCTGCACCATAATTAATTCAGCACCACTGACATACTGTAGAAACATGGGTTTTTCAGAAAACTTTTTTATTTTATTTTTTTATCGGCCTCAAGTCTAAATGTGTTTTAACCCATTTTGGGGCGGGAACCTTTTTTGGTGTTAGCATTATGTCATGCTTTAGCTATTGAAAAATAGCAGATCTACAAGCTTGTAGGTCTGCTATTTTTGAAAAATCGAAAAACGACTGACATAGAAACATGGCTTTTTCAGAAAACTGTCAGGATGTAGAAGACATTTTTTTTAGAATCTGATCTCAGGTCAGAACGGGATAAGACAAAGCAGTTGAGTGGATGGTGGGGTGGGGGTGTGGGGTAGAGATGGTGTACAGGATGTAAAAACAAGTCCTTGTTTAGTTCGTGCGGCGCGTTGGGGCGGGCGGGCGCGTTGGGGCGGGCGCGTTGGGCCGGGCGCGTTGGGGCGGGCGCGTTGGGGCGGGCGCGTTGGGGCGCGCGCGTTGGGGCGCGTTGGGGCGGGCGCGTTGGGGCGCGTCGCTGCGGCCGGATGTTTGTCGCCAGAAGAAGAGGACACTTGGACTTTGAGAGAAGACACTATAGGCTTTAAGTCCCAATAAAAAATAAACAAAATAAACAAAAGAGCCAAACTAAACTTTGTACATTTATCGGTCAGAAAGAAAAGGCATCTTCCACCATTTTCCAAATATTAGATTTTTTTTTTCTCTCCTTTCTTTTTATGTGTTTTTTTTTTTCTCTTTTTTCTCTCTAAACGATGCAGCGGTAACGATGCAGGCTGGCTACTGCGCATTGTCCCAAAAAATACAAGCATGCCGTGTCTCGTCTTTTTACGTCCCCCTCTTTAAATAGTGGTTCCGTCCTCTCAGTCCGTCCCCCTCTCTCTTTATAGTTCCTCCCTTTTCTAGGTCTCTTGTGTGTGTGTGTGTGTGTGTGGGGTGTGTGGGGGAGGTTGTAAGAGGTGACACGACCTTCGAGTGGTTCTGCATAGTCAGGTTGTGAAGGGTCTGCCGTCCACTAGGGGGCAGTATAGTATCCGTTTTTACAAATGAATGCCTTCTTTATTTTATTTTCCTCTAACTCCAAATAACATGCTTCCTTTTAGAAAACATTTTTTTTTCTTTTGAAAAAACAAAAACAAAACAATTTTTTTTAAACATACAAATTATAACCATACAAATAACTATAATAGCGGTAATAGCAAAACAAACAAACGAAACCGAAAGAAATGTACATTAGGAGCACCTGAGAAATGCCTTTGAAGTCTTTCATCTTACAAAAAAAAAACGACAACGTCACATTCCCCGCCCAGAACAAAAAAAAATCAATTCAAGTATCCCAAAAAAACTGAACAATACAAAGCAAAAAAAAAAGAAAAAAGGGAAAACAAATTACATACTTATCATAAATAATTATAACTTTACAATTTTCTGAATTGACACTTTTCATATTTACAATATCTTAAATGCTACTACTTTTTTGTTTTTGTTTCTTTAAGTGATTTCCCTGAGAACTGAGTTTTTAGCCTCTTTTTCTTGCTTTTGCTCGATCTTTATTATTTTTTCGTTTCTTCGGATCTAAAAAAAAAAAAAAAAAAAAAAACATTTTTTTTTAAAGATAATAAAGGCTCAAAGTTTGTGACCGACCGACCGACTCCCCCCCGGTGGGCGAAGAAGGTATAGCTCTCATGGAATGTCAAAAAAAAGCAGACACGGAAATGTTTGCTGTCCCAAAAAAAAAACAGTTTTTCTTCCCATCAAACAATTAGTTCCCATCAATTATAGGTTGACTCATATCCTTTGTTATATATATAATCACTTAAACCTGGAGTCCCTCAGGGGTTTATACCATAGAGTATTAAAAGGATAGAGACTGATCCCCCCCCCCCCCCAGTTTGAAGCACCCGGAAGGACCGTCTATTTCTGCCTTTTTTTTCTCGCCGATTCAGCATTTGGGCACCAAATTTGTTGGTGCCCAAATGCGGAAGTGCAACCGAGCGCTCAATGTTAACCCATTCTGACCTGAGATCAGATTCATACGAGGTTTCCACTGGACACACACACTGGTCTGATGATTAACCCATTCTGACCTGAGATCAAATTCCAAAAATGTCAAGTCGTTCTTCGATTTTTCAAAAATAGCAGACCTACAGCTTGTAGATCTGCTATTTTTCAATAGCTAAAGCATAACATGATGCTATAACACCAAAAGGGGTTCCCGTTCAGAATGGGTTAAAGCCCAGATGCTGCACGGGGGGGTTTCCTCGCCATGAATCCACGGGTCCTGCGACCGTCAGCCTGCAGTCCCTCCTCTTACCACTAGGGGCCCTGCAGTCCCTCCTCTTACCACTAGGGGCCCTGCAGTGCTTCAACGTTGGAGAGTGCCTCACTGGCCCCTTGGTTTATAACTAGGCCCCTCCTCCATTCCCCTCGAAATATCTTCCGCTGAAAATATGCGTTCGTGTCGATCGATCTGCTATATCTTCGACCAAACGCGTCCAGAATATGGACAGTATGTGGGTTTGAAGTGGTTATCGATATATATATATATATAATCCTGTTCACGTGTTTCAGTAAATCATACTCGGTCGTACAAAGTCTCTAAAAAAAAAGAAAAGGATGAATAAATAAAATGCTGAAGCAGGCAGAACGCACTGAGGAGGTATAATGTGTGAAGTGCTTTAACGATGACATTTTAGTCCTATTTCACTAGAGGCTCTCGATGTACTGCATTACTGCCATTTTATATGGAAAAAATGATAATGAGATAAAATTAAACACTTTGCCATTTTGGGTTAAAACCCATTTTGACCTGGGAACGATTCTATGAATGTCTTCTAAATCCTGACAGTTTTCTGAAAAAGCTATGTTTCTATGTCAGTGGTTCTTCGATTTTTCCCCCAAAAAAAGCAGACCTACAACAAGCTCGTATGAGCTTGTAGATCTGCTATTTTTCAACAGCTAAAGCATAGCATAATGCTATAACACCAAAAAGAGGTTCCTAGCCCAGAATGGGTTAAGAGAGACGTGGATATGCTGTCTGTAATGCATGAACAACGGTCGTTTAAAAGAGAAATCCGTCCCGCGCCGCCAAGAATGCACGTGTGGTCTCACAGCATGTTATTATGAAGCCCGTAAAATATACTGTCTTTGTTTTCTTTTTCCTTTTGTCGTAATTGTTGTTATCTGAAACTCACGAGTTTCAGACACAAGGCCACTCCACGTCACAGTCCATAGACAGCAGAACCAATAGCATTCCACAGGTAGACAAAAATCACCCGTTAAGCATTATGTCATGCTTTAGCTATTGAAAAATAGCAGATCTACAAGCTCATAGCGCGCCACCGAGTGGCGCGCTACGAGCTTGTAGGTCTGCTATTTTTGAAAAATCGAAGAGCGACTGACGTAGAAGACATTTTTTAGAATCTGATCTCATCCAATTATCTCATTACGTTTTAACATTTTAGTTAAGAGCAATTTTGGTCTTTTTTTTTCCTTTTTTGTCAACAAAATGTGAATATTGCGTCAGATTCAGAGGTGGGCTCGTGGGCTACGAGCTTGTAGATCTGCTATTTTTGAAAATAAATCGTGAAAATGTGGCGCAAATCTTTGAATATGTATTCTTTCAGAATTTTTTTTAACTCTAATTTTTGCTTCTGGCTGGAACAACATATTTGACAGAAAAACTAGAATCTGATCTCAGGTCAGAATGGAAAACTGTCAGGATGTAGAAGACATTTTTTTAATCTGATCTCAGGTCAGAATGGTAAACTGTCAGGATGTAGAAGACATTTTTAGAATCTCATCTCAGGTCAGAATGGTAAACTGTCAGGATGTAGAAGACATTTTTTAGAATCTGATCTCAGGTCAGAATGGGTTAACTGTCAGGATGTAGAAGACATTTTTTAGAATCTGATCTCAGGTCAGAATGGGTTAACTCCGTTTTGTGACCTAATTGCTGTTGTTTGTTTGTGTTTTTTTTTTTTTTTTGGAATGACATATTCTTCCTCTCCACTCCCTCTCAACAACTCTCAGCAGAAAGCACAGCCCTGGCTCCAAAGTGTTAGAAGTACCCGATAAAAAAAAAAAAAAAAAAAATCATATTTGGTTTTCTTTTCTCCATAAACTTTATGTGCCGCTTAAAAAAAAAAAAAAAGGTTTAGTTTTTTTTTTTTTCACAATCTTTTAATTATTGTTTTTTAACTTCACCGTTTTAACCCATTCTGAACGGGAACCCATTTTGGTGTTAGCATCACATCGTGCTTTAGCTATTGAAAAATAGCAGATCTACAAGCTCGTAGCGCGCCACCGAGTGGCGCGCTATGAGCTTGTAGGTCTGCTATTTTTTGAAAAATCGAAGAACGACTGACATTTTTTTTAATCTGATCTCAGGTCAGAATGGGTTAATCATCAGACCAGTGTGTGTGTCCAGTGGAAACCTCGTATGAATCTGATCTCAGGTCAGAATGGGTTAAGGAGAAAGAGAAAAAAAAAAGCTTCAAACATTTTTTTTCCTTCTTTTCGTCGTCCTTTTCTTTCTCTTTTTTTTTTTTACACAGTTTAAGCCACTCCCTCTTTTCACTGTCACATGGTGTCGTCGCCGTGGTGAACACTTCCTGGTTCATGTCGGAGAAACAAAACAAAAAACTAAAGAAACAACATAAGACTCGACAAAACACAACGTGAGATGAAAATAAAAAAACGAAAAAGCAGAAGAACGTAACTTAAATAAAAAACAAGTCAAACTAGTTCCCTAGAAGAAGCTCCGCCCCCTGCGAGGGAGGGAGGGAGGGAGGGAGGGAGGAGGAGGGGTAACCTCGCGTCACCACCAGGCTTTCCACCTATCGGAGGAAAAGCCTGGTCTGTGTTCCAAAAATCGCCGCGTTAACCAACCGGTCCGGAGCGGGATGGTAACTTTGCGCCATATTTGTAGTCACTGATTTGTAGTCATCAGGCAGGAAAAACCAACAAGGCGGGAATAAGAAGTATACCCATTCATAGCACCAGTGACGTAAGAGAGTCTGTGGGGGCCGGAGGGCCCCCCCAAGAGGATTTTCGGGGGAATTATGCACCCAAAACCTCACTGAAGACAGTCAAGACAACTGTCCAACACCGCCCCCTCCTGGCTAAACCAGGCATGGACCCCCCCCCCCCCCCCCCCCCATGAGGTTTATGAAAACTATTCGTTTCTGCATATAGCACTGATTCTGCCTTGTGTGGTCTCCTGGCCAAGATGACTACAAATCATTGGACTACAAGCATGGCGTAATAAAGTTACCACGCGCTCCCGATACCCCGGATCATAAACCCGCCCGATAAACGGAACGTTGCTGCCCAGGCTAAGAGGAGGAGGAGGAGGAGGAGGAGGAAGAGGAGGAGGAGGGGTACAGTCAGGAGTAAAGTCAGGGCCGCGGCCGGGGCGGAGCGGTCGGCGGTCAACCGAAGCGCTCCCTGACCAGCATCATGAGCTTCTTCTTGCCCTTGTAGATCTGCTTCAGGTTGTCTATGAACTGGGCGAACTGGATGTGGCCGTCCACCGCCAGCAGGAAGGTCTCGCGCGCCTTGCTGAGGAACTCGATGAACTCGCCGTAGTGCCGCGGCGAGATGTGCGTGAGCCGCGAGTGCGTGGTGTTGATGTAGGCAGAGACGGTGGCGTCCAGCAGCTGGCGCAGCGGCGCCTTGTCCGTGGACATGAGCTTGCCCGAGTTGCGGCGGCCGGGGATGCCCGCCAGGCCCGGCGCCGTCATGGTGCAGCGGCGCAGGATGTCCGAGAGCACGGTGGCGCAGTGCACGCTCTTCACCACCAGGGGGATGATGGCGGCCAGCTCGTTCTTGCCCAGCGAGTGCGAGAGCGCACAGGCCCAGAGCACGTCGTTGATGGCCGGGTGGGTGTCCTGAAGGGGGGAGGGGGGAGGGGGGGAGAAGAGGAGGGGGGGGGGGGGGGAGGAGGAGGAGGAAGAGGAGGAGGCGTGGGAGGAGGAGGAGGAGGAAGAGGAGGAGGAGGGGGGGGGGGAGTAGGAGGGGGGAGAGGGGGGAGGAGGGGGGAGAGAGGAGGAGGAGGGGGGAGAGGAGGAGGGGGGAGAGGAGGAGGGGGGAGAGGAGGAGGGGTGGGAGGAGGAGGAGGAGGGAGAGGGGGGGGAGGAGGAGGGGGGAGAGGTGGGAGGAGGAAGAGGAGGAGGAGGGAGGGGGGGGGGAGGAGGGGGGAGAGGAGGAGGAGGAGGGAGAGGAGGAGGAGGAGAGAGGAGGAGGAGGAGGAGGGGGGGAGAGGAGGAGGAGGAGGAGGGGGAGAAGGAGGAGGGGGAGAAGGAGGAGGGGTGGGAGGAGGAGGAGGAGGAGGGGGGGAGAGTAGGAGGAAGAGGAGGAGGAGAGAGGAGGAGGAGGAAGAGGAGGGGGGAGAGGAGGAGGAGGAGGAGGGAAGATAAAAAATGGATTCGTAGATTAGTGGCGATGGTAAATGGTAAATGCATTTTATATAGTGAATTTATCCAAGGTGCATTTCAGAGTTTGTGCATTACATTCACACACACATTCACACACCGATGCCCGGAGGAAACCATGCAAGGCACCAACCTGCACATCGGGAGCAATTATTGGGGTTCAGTGTCTTTGCTCAAGGACACTTCGACAGTAACTCTGGGGGAGCCCACAGGGTTCGAACCGGGAACCTTGTGGTTCCTATCCGGCCACCCCACTCCACCACATGATGGGATGGTTATGAATCGCTTTATTCATCAAATTCATGTTGGATTGTGACACCTGTGTGATTGGCTCTTGGACTCATCAAACACCCATGTGATTGGCTCTGGTGACTGCTATTGTGATCGTAATACGTGAGGAGACCGTGTACAAAAAGAAAAAATCGCCCAAAAGTATTAATTCACCCAGTGCCAGTCAGTGGTTTAAAGTATGACTTCACCCAGTGCCAGTCAGTGGTTTAAAGTATGACTTCACCCAGTGCCAGTCAGTGGTTTAAAGTATGACTTCACCCAGTGCCAGTCAGTGGTTTAAAGTATGACTTCACCCAGTGCCAGTCAGTGGTTTTCAGGTTTTCTTCTTACCTTTTACGTAGTCACAGAATATGTATGTCCACTACGATTGGTCCCCAAACCGTTGATGGTCACATGGGTGATGGTCACATGGGTGATGGACTGATGGTCACATGGGTGATGGTCACATGGGTGATGATCACGTGACATGGGTGATGGACTGATGGTCACATGGGTGATGGTCACATGGGTGTCCGTGAAAATGAAAACATGGCGACTCCAACGACATGCGACTCGATTCCTCATTGAAAGTCCCAAAATGGCGGGCCAGGGAGAGCTCTCTCTAGGAGAGAGACCGTGTGGAAACATCAGTGTTGTAACCAACGCCCTTACATCGCCTTACGTTACATACAACGAAACTACTATTTGCAATAATTTGTATGGCGTTATTATGTCCACTTGGCTCCGTGAGTCAGACGGTCATACAGGCGTCTCTGTGCTGAGAGAGCGCTCTCTGTGTTGACAGTTTCGTTCATACTAGCCTCTGAGCCCACATGGCTATTGGCTTAACACCCTAACGTGAACAAAGCACGTCGCAGAAGAGGTCAGGTGATTGGCTAACGTAGGGCCAGATTTCAGGGTAAGCCAATCAGAGACAGTCTGACAGAGTAGGGCGGGTCTTTTCTTATGCCTGTAGTTAAACAGTACAGACCTGTACAGTCTATGACACAGACACACAAACCCTTGTAACGCATACCGTACACAGAAAACTCCAGGATGAACGGTCATTATTACCACACGCTACAACGGCAAATGCGGATAACAGCGAGATCGGATGGTTTGTGGGTTGGAAATATCGATTTTAAATGGCCACAGTAGCATGTCACCAAGAGTCAACTTGACAAAATGATTGCTAGGTAGCCGATGTTGTTGAGGAAATGCTTCCCCTCTCAACGGTGGAGTCTGTTCCTTGGTCAGCAGAATACCAGTGGAAGCAGGGCCAATGTGCAGAAATACATTTTCCAAATACCTGAACAGTGAATATTCTAAAATGGAAGATGAGCTCAAAAATACATTTTATGACTTAGAATATCTCTCTATCACTGCAGATATGTGGACTCATTTTTTATTTGATTATTATATAAAAAGGTTGAGGCTACAATAAAGATGCCTGTCAAAATTCCTGAACATGTTTTATTGTTCCACGACATTTCATAATGTTAGGAGGGAGTTGTCTTTTCTCTTACTGTGCGACAGAACAAAAAACCTTCTTTTAAATCGTTTTTTATATTATTATTTTTTAAAGTAAAGTAAAGTAGTTACTTTCATAATTTAATGTAAAGTAAAGTAACAAATTACTTTTTTTAGATAAGTAACGATATAACTATAATTCTTTACTTTTTTAAAGTAACTTGCCCAACACTGGGAAACATACCGTAGAATCGACTCCGCGTGTTTCCATATTATATAATATATTCCATATATTGAATTTAGTTGTTGTTCTTCATGTCATGTCTATGATTCAATCAATCAATCAATATATGGCTGATGGTTAAACGGTGAATCAAAGGTTATCTAGTGTAAAATCACATGAAAACGTTGACCGACATGGACATACATCAGAGCTTCTATGCCATATTCTTAGAATAGAAAAAACAAACAGTCTCCTCACGTATGAGAATGACAACATCAGCCACTCGGTGTCTGTCTGCTATTTTTGAAAAATCGTGAAAATGTGGTTCAAATCTTTGAATATTTCTTCTTTCAGAGCAAACGTTTTTTAACTCAAATTGTTGCTTCCGGGGGCCGGGGGGGTCCCTGGAACGACATATTTTCAGATGGGGGTCGGCGGCAAATTACAGATCATTTTTTGGGTCCTCGACGTGAAATATTGAGCACCACTGATATAGAAACATTTAAGGGTATTTCAGAAAACTGTCAGGATTTAGAAAACCTTTTTCTTTTAAATGTCGAAGTCAGGCCTAAATGGGTTAACCCATTCTGAACGGGAACCCATTTTGGTGTCAGCATCATGTTATGCTTTATATATTGAAAAATAGCAGATCTACAAGCTCGTAGCGCGCCACCGAGTGGCGCGCTACGAGCTTGTAGGTCTGCTATTTTTGAAAAATCGAAGAACGACTGACATTTTTTTTAGAATCTGATCTCAGGTCAGAATGGGTTAATAATCAGACCAGTGTGTGTGTGTCCAGTGCGGAAACCTCGTATGAATCTGATCTCAGGTCAGAATGGGCATAAAGACCTTACCTGGTTGTAGGCCAGGTTGAGGTGCGTCATGGCCAGCGAGGCCAGCTTGAAGGAGCGCAGCGGGTACCCGCGGTGCTCCATGTAGCGGGCGATGGTGAACAGCTGCGAGTAGGTCATGCCGGTGGAGGCGGCGTCGATGACGATCTGGTAGGCCGTCTCGAAGGCGATGTGGTCCTTCTCGCAGAGCGTGAGCGCCGACAGCGCGCAGTTCTGCGGGTCTTTCATGGCGCACTGCAGCGCCAGGGTGCGCGCGCAGCTGGCCAGCTCCTCGCGCTGGGGGTAGTCCAGCGACAGGCGCAGGATGGTGTTGTGGGACATGACGGTGGCCGCCACGATGCTGGTGGCCTCGGTGGGCGTGAACAGCGTGTACCAGCTCTGGAGGATGCTCACCAGCGCGCGCAGCCCTAAAGGAGGAGAGAACGTTTATTAGAGATGGACAACACAGCCCTAAAGGAGGATAGAACGTTTATTAGAGATGGACAACACAGCCCTGAGGAGGAGAGAACGTTTATTAGAGATGGACAACACAGCCCTAAAGGAGGAGAGAACGTTTATTAGAGATGGACAACACAGCCCTAAAGGGAACGGGAGAGCAGAGAACCTTTATTAGAGATGGACAACACAGCCCTGAGGAGGAGAGAACGTTTATTAGAGATGGACAACACAGCCCTGAGGAGGAGAGAACGTTTATTAGAGATGGACAACACAGCCCTAAAGGAGGAGAGAACGTTTATTAGAGATGGACAACACAGCCCTGAGGAGGAGAGAACGTTTATTAGAGATGGACAACACAGCCCTAAAGGAGGAGAGAACGTTTATTAGAGATGGACAACACAGCCCTGAGGAGGAGAGAACGTTTATTAGAGATGGACAACACAGCCCTAAAGGAGGAGAGAACGTTTATTAGAGATGGACAACACAGCCCTGAGGAGGAGAGAACCTTTATTAGAGATGGACAACACAGTCCTAAGGGACGAGGCAGGGGGAGGAAAGCCTTTATTACAGTCGCCGTTTTTCCTTTGTTTTGACAATGGGTACCCAAATTGTCCACCCACTAGTACCCACTAGTCCCTGCCTAACATTTTTGTCTAGTTTTTATTTGTTGAGATGAGAGGAGGAGAGGAGACGGCCGAGGAGAAGAGAGAGAGAGAGACCACATGAGAGAGAGAGAGTGTACACAATAATGGTTTGATACATACCGACTTCAGTAGCACAGGTAACCAGCCAGCGAACCATCTCTCTCCTTCTCCAGTTCAGTGTGGAAAGAGTCATCCTCATTACCTACACACGTGCACACACACACACACACACACACACACACACACACACACACACACACACACACACACACACACACACACACACACACACACACACACACACACACACACACACACACACACACACACACACACACACACACACACACACACACACACACACACACACACACACACAGGTATTTGATCAGTTGTGAATGGTAAATTAAAGCTAAATGTTTAATTAACCCATTTTGGGTTGGAACCCCTTTTAGCATTATGTTGTGCTTTAACTATTGAAAAAGATCTACAAGCTCATAGCGCGCCACCGAGTGGCGTGCTACGAGCTTGTAGGTCTGCTATTTTTTTTTAAATCGAAGAACGACGTCATTTTCAAACAGACATTTAGAATTAGAATCTGATCTCAGGTCAAAATGGGTTAATTAATGGAAAGATGAATCAAGGTTTCTGCCTGACGGCGACGTTGCAAAGAAGGATGGAATTAAAATGAGAAAACCAACTAAACTCCAGTTGGTTCAACGTGTGCACCAGTCTCACAATTTACACACACATTCAGCCCGCACGACATGTGGAAACGTCATCGCTAATCCAACCGATGGATTGCGAGGACATGTACATTTACATGTACAACACGTCCTAGCGTCCTTTTAACTCAAATCTTTGCTTCCCAGAGGTCCCTGGAACTACATATTTTCATTACCTATATTTTTGGGAGTCCTTGACATGAAATAGTTTGAGAACGACTGACATGGAAACATAAGGTTTTCAGAATATTGTCTATTTAGAAAACTTTTTTCGGCCTCAGGTCTAAATATGTTAACCTGTTGAGCTTTTATATGAAATATCCAAGAATTTGAGGATTATATGGAAGATGCAACTGCACATTATTGCTAACCATATTGTGGTCGCTCTTCTGTCAGCAAATGCTCTAATCTTAACCCATTTTGGTGTTTTAAGCATTATGTTAAACTTTAACTATTGAAAAATAGCAGATCTACAAGCTACAATCTACGAGATCTACAAGCTTGTAGGTCTGCTATTTTATAAAAATCTTGAAAATGTGGCGCAAACCTTTGAATATATATTCTTTCAGAGCAAACATTTCTAACTCTAATTGCTTCTGGGGGGGGTCCCTGGGACAACATATTTTCAGATGGGGGTCGCCGGCCAATTATATATAATTGTTGGGGTCCTTGACATGAAATATTGAGCACCACTGATACAGAAACGTGATTTCAGAAAACTGTCAGGATTTAGAAGATTTATTTTTTAATTTTGACGTCAGGTCTAAATGGGTTAAAATAATAACCGAACGTGGTCTATCTAGATCGGAAGATACTTTGTCTGTGCTTCCATAGAAGAGATGGAGGTTCTGGCTTCTATGGCATCCAACTGACTGAACATAAAACAGCCAGTTAACACCTGACTGACATTTAAAGTCTGACACAAAAATCTGCTCCAATTAATGACAGCCGACAGTAAAAACAACACCCAAAGCCACGCCACCGCAGGCTTTAACCCATTCTGTTTTTTTTTTATAATTTATCTTTTTTTTGTCCCACGATTTTGTAACCCATTTTTCACTGCTGTGTCAATGATCTAATGTGATCCTGGGCTCTACACACCCTCCACCAACCTAGGGAGAGCAACGGACTTGAACTCATGCTTCCTTCATGCTTGAGTGTCCAAGTTGCTCCTTTACACCTGACAGGGGGGGAGTTTCCCTGGTTGGACGTAGCACGTGGAAGGAACACGTTATTCCAACCAGTTCCTTTCCCCTCCATCAGGCGTCCCGGCTGGACAGGGGGAGGCAGTTTAGAGACCAGGATTACTGCATGTTTTTTGTGAGGGTACCTACCCTAGGGGACACGGGGAGAACATGCAAACTCCACACAGAAAGGCCCTTTCGCCAACCCCGCCTTCGGGTATGGGCACTGATGACGCGGAGGAGGAAACACGCCGCCAGCACCCACAGCGCCCCGAATTTAAATAGCCAGAGAATAAGTGAGTTATTCCTCGATTACAGTGATCCTGTCCTCCTGTGATTACAGAAGCGGGGTTGTTACAGTATGTGGTCGATCCTCTGTCAACATCCATACGTCACGGTTTTCTCTGTTTATTTGTGGCTAAACTTTCAAAACAATTACAAACAAAGTTCACAGAAAGTGGGGCTGCCACGGTTTTCTTTGCTAACAAGCACCCTGATTCCCTCGCGGTAAAAAAATGATTTATGAAGATTGTGGCTGCACGGTCAAAACAAAACAAAACAAACAAACTAAATCTGCTTACGCTCCCCATTTTCTCTCTCTCGCACGCACGCACACGCACACGCACGCACACGCACGCACACACACGCACACGCGCACCAGTGTTGTTTTTGGCAGCAAATTTCGATTTTAGTTTAGTCATATAGTCTTTGGACTGAAACTTCATTTAGTTTTTGTCATATTTTAGTCACCTGGAAATGTCTTAGTGTTTAGTCTAGTTTTAGTCGACTAAACGTCATAAGATTTTAGTCGACTAAATCTACAGGTGATTTAGTCGACTAAAATGTATTTCGGCGGGCCTTGATGCCGTCGTAATGAGTGTTTTTACACTTGCTGAAAATAGCCGATCTACAAGCTCACAGCTTGTGAGCTTGTAGATCAGCTATTTTCAGCATACAACCAAAGTGTAAAATGACTTATACTGGATCTCTTGTCCACTAGTCCCTTCCTAACATTTTAGTCTAGATTTTATTTGTCGACGAAATTGTCACTATATTTAGTCTTAGTTTTAGTCATCGTAGCTTAGTTTTAATTTAGTTTCCATTTAGTTTTCGTCAGTGAAAAAAGGTAGTCGACGAACATTTTTCGTCTTAGTTTTAGTCGACGAAAACAACACTGACGCGCACGGCCATAAACACGCGCACACACACACACACACACACACACACACACACACACACACACACACACACACACACACACACACCTGCAGTCCCAGCTCCAGCGCCACGTTGAGCAGCGTGATGTCGGGGGGGTTGTCGGCCGGCGTGGCGATCTTGAAGGCGTCCTGAGCCAGTTTGAAGATGAGCGACGAAGAGTGGATGTTCTTCTGGATGGCCTCCAGTACCGTCCGCAGCCTCAGCATGTCTCCTGGGGACAGACACAAATGTGACGATAAACTGCCTTGTCAAGATGCACAGAACATGGTTTTCAGTGTCAGACTGTCTGTGTGTGTGTGTGTGCGTACCCTTAGCCGCGGTCAGCATGGTGGATGTGTGTGTGCGTGCGTACCCTTAGCCGCGGTTAGCATGGTGTGTGTGTGTGCGTGCGTACCTTTAGCCGCGGTTAGCATGGTGTGTGTGTGTGTGCGTGCGTACCTTTAGCCGCGGTCAGCATGGTGGAGGCCTGTGTGTGTGTGTGTGTGTGCGTACCCTTGGCCGCGGTCAGCATGGTGGAGGCCTGTGTGTGCGTGCTAACCTTTAGCGGCGGTCAGCATGGTGTGTGTGTGTGTGTGTGTGTGCGTGCTAACCTTTAGCGGCGGTCAGCATGGTGTGTGTGTGTGTGTGTGTGTGCGTGCTAACCTTTAGCGGCGGTCAGCATGGTGTGTGTGTGTGTGTGTGTGTGTGTGTGCGTGCTAACCTTTAGCGGCGGTCAGCATGGTGGAGGCCTGTGTGTGTGTGTGTGTGTGCGTGCTAACCTTTAGCGGCGGTCAGCATGGTGTGTGTGTGTGTGTGTGCGTGCTAACCTTTAGCGGCGGTCAGCATGGTGGAGGCCAGCTCACACTGCTGTGACTCCAGGTGGCCCAGGGTGAACCAGCGGGGGAACCTGGAGGGCACGATGGAGATGCCGTGGTGGGGGTGACCCATGTCCCCCGAGACCCCCGACGACTCCAGCACCGGCAGCCTGGACCGACAGAGGAGGATGTTTAACCCATTCTGACCTGAGATCAGATTCATACGAGGTTTCCACTGGACAACACACACTGGTCTGATGATTAACCCATTCTGACCCGAGATCAGATTCTAGAAAATGTCAGTCGTTCTTCGATTTTTCAAAAAAATAGCAGACCTACAAGCTCGTATCGCGCCACTCGGTGGCGCGATATGAGCTTGTAGATCTGCTATTTTTCAATACACCAAATGGGTGCCCGGTCAGAATGGGTTAATTAATACGTACAGAACTATTTAACCCATTCTGACCCGAGATCAGATCCATACGAGGTTTCCACTGGACAACACACACACTGGTCTGATGATTAACCCATTCTGACCTGAGATCAGATTCTAGAAAATCACCAAAATGGGTTCCCGTTCAGAATGGGTTAAAGCATACTTTCTAACTAACTATTCGGTTTCAGGTTCAAATGAGTTCAAGTTCAAATCCGACAGCTTGGCATCTGCTACAGATGGCACCCCCCCCCCCTCCCCCCCCCACCCCCCCTCCCTCCTTTTCATATTAACCAAAACAACATTAAAGAGAGTTTGTTTTCAAAGCTACCCGAGATGTTCCTGAGGTTAAAAAAAAAACCCTTTCATGAAACAATAACAAAATCTGCACACCAGAGACAGCTGCTTAGTTCCATCCTGTTTTTTTTGTTTTTTTTTCCCTTATCGGTGGCAACGTTTCAACCCGGGAGGCTCTTCCTCCTCAGACCTACTGTAGGTCTGAAGAAGACCTACTCTAGGTACAGTAGGCCTACTGTAGGTCTGAAGAAGAGCCTCCCGTCCCGTCTATCTCCCGACCCGTACCCACATTTGTGACCCCATCCCAGTGGTTTGAGACACAAATCGGCGCTAATGAAACTCCACAATAATTGACAAAAATACAAATTTCTTTCTTTTTGGTGGTTTTCGTTTTTAGCCACAACAGTTGGAATGTTAAAGAAGGTTTGTCATTAAATCGTTGCAATTACATTGCAAAAATGGTCTCTGTATTTACAGTTTTCAATGAACAATACATCATATGAAAGCTTACATTATGTAGTTTCATAATATGTAAAAGAAACTGAAAAATGACCCCCTTGTGTCTCAAACCACTGGACTCGGTCACATTTCTGATCCACCACCAGCCAGCGTCCACAGCAGGACAGGACGCGCACAGCAGTGCCTTCTGTCACTTTGTGACGCCGTTTCCATTAAAGGAAGGGAAACGATATGCACATCCCAGTTTCAGAATACGGTGCTGGACCCAAAAAATTACTGAATGAAGAAAAAAGTGTTATGTCCGCACACAACGTTTCGCGAGAAACGTTGTTGTATTTAGGTTGAAATAAAAAAAGCCGAGGAGCAGAATTATATCGTGTGCGGACAATACCGTTTTCATTAAAACCCTCTTTCAATCCGGCATCTCTATTTTGGGCATGTGAAAAATGGTCAAATACTTTTTCTTTCTTTTTGAACAAACATATCAAATGTACAAGCTCTGCGAGATCTTGACAGACATGTACACATGATGGAAATGGGTGCAGATCTTGACATGTACACATGGTGGAAATGGGTGCAGATCTTGACATGTACACATGGTGGAAATGGGTGCAGATCTTGACATGTACACATGGTGGAAATGGGTGCAGATCTTGACATGTACACATGATGGAAATGGGTGCAGATCTTGACATGTACACATGGTGGAAATGGGTGCAGATCTTGACATGTACACATGATGGAAATGGCTGTAGATCTTGACATGTACACATGATGGAAATGGCTGTAGATCTTGACATGTACACATGATGGAAATGGGTGCAGATCTTGACATGAACACATGATGGAAATGGGTGCAGATCTTGACATGAACACATGATGGAAATGGGTGCAGATCTTGACATGTACACATGATGGAAATGGGTGCAGATCTTAACATGTACACATGATGGAAATGGGTGCAGATCTTGACAGCAGCGTGCTGCGGCGTCTCACCTCAGCACGCCAGGTCTGCGTGGTGAACAGGTACAGTACTAACCTCATGGCGCGCAGGGCCAGCTTGTACGCCAGGTCTGCGTGGTGAACAGGTACAGTACTAACCTCATGGCGCGCAGGGCCAGCTTGTACGCCAGGTCTGCGTGGTGAACAGGTACAGTACTAACCTCATGGCGCGCAGGGCCAGCTTGTACGCCAGGTCTGCGTGGTGAACAGGTACAGTACTAACCTCATGGCGCGCAGGGCCAGCTTGTACGCCAGGTCTGCGTGGTGAACAGGTACAGTACTAACCTCATGGCGCGCAGGGCCAGCTTGTACGCCAGGTCTGCGTGGTGAACAGGTACAGTACTAACCTCATGGCGTGCAGGGCCAGCTTGTACGCCAGGTCTGCGTGGTGAACAGGTACAGTACTAACCTCATGGCGCGCAGGGCCAGCTTGTACGCCAGGTCTGCGTGGTGAACAGGTACAGTACTAACCTCATGGCGCGCAGGGCCAGCTTGTACGCCAGGTCTGCGTGGTGAACAGGTACAGTACTAACCTCATGGCGCGCAGGGCCAGCTTGTACGCCAGGTCTGCGTCGTGTGGCAGCACGGCGGTGAACAGGTACTTGGCGAAGGTGTGCATGGGAACGCTCTCCCTGTGGATCACCTCCCCTAGACCGCTGAACGGACCCGCTGTATGGGGAGGAGGGGGAGGGGGGGGGGACCGGTTAGAATGCAAATACAGAACATTCTGGGGTCTGGGGGGGGGGGGGGGGGGGGGTCCTTGACATGAGAAAAGTTTGAGCACCACTGACATAGAAACATAGGGTTTTTCAGAAAACTTTTATTATGTATTCCCATGCTTTTTGTTCTTGCTTAATGTAAGTCGCTCTGGATTAAGAGCGTCTGCTGAATGCCTAAATTGTAAATTGATTTAGAAGCCATTTTTTAACCCATTTTGACCTGAGATCAGATTCTAAAAATAAATAAAATCTAAATCCTGACAGTTTTCTGAAAAAGCTATATTTCCATGTCAGTCGTTCTTCGATTTTTCAAAAATAGCAGACCTACAAGCTCGTAGCTTGTATATCTGCTATTTTTCAATAGCTAAAGCATTACATAATGCTTAACACACCAAAAGGGGTTCCCGCCCAAAATGGATTGAGGACAATAAATGCAAACTAACACTTAGCATCTAAAAAACTCAGGAAAAACAGAGAGTTCACAAACAGCACAGATCCTGGGCGTTGGTTTAACTCCCAAAGTTAAACAAACAAGTGAGGATTTAACGGCTGCGCTGTTTCAGCCGTGTGCTGATATAACAATGTTTAAGGTGGTGGCTTAAACATCCCATTGATCTCTCTCTCTCTCTCTTCCCCCCATAGTGCGAGGCGGTGCTTTGCTCGGTGCGGAGCGACAGAGCCGCCCGCCACCAACCCACCCACCCACCCGCCAGACTTTGCTCTCCAGAGCAACATTAGTGACTTCCTCCTGGGGGGATCCAGAGACGTTCCAGGGGGTCTCCTCCTCCCAGTGGGACGTGCCTGGAGGACCTCCCGATAGGGAGACACCCGAGAGGCATCCTAACCAGATTGCCCCGAACCACCTCAGCTGGCTCCTTTCCAGGCGTCTCTACTCAAGAGTCTCTCTCCGGTGACTGAACTTCAGTTCTCACCCTATCTCTAAAGGAGATGCCAACCACCCCTCGAAGAAGAAGAAGAAGATAACTCATTTCACCTCATATCAGTCTTAACCGGGCCACGTAAGTCCGTTTTCGCTTCGGCGGCAGTCATTTAACTTCCGTGTATCCTAAATGGTAAACGTCACGTACCTTCCAGAAGCTGGATGGCCTGTTTCCTCAGGGTCTGAACCAGAATGTCGTCCAACTCCAACTCCTGCAGCTTGGCGACGATCTGCTCCTCGTTGCGGCACACCTGCATTCACAACAAGACACCGAGATAGCAGGGTTCGTGTTAAAAAAAGCAAAAAGGGCCTTTCTGTGTGGAGTTTGCATGTTCTCCCCGTGTCCCCTAGGGTAGGTACCCTCACAAAAACAACATGCAGTAATCCTGGTCACTAAACTGCCTCCGCCTGGCCAGCCGGGGCGCCTGATGGAGGGGAAAGGAACTGGTTGGAATAACGTGTCCCTTCCACGCGCTACGTCCAACCAGGGAAACTCCCCCCTGTCAGGTGTAAAGGAGCAACTTGGACACTCAGGCATGAAGGAAGCATGAGTTCAAGTCCGTTGCTCTCCCCTTGTCCCCCATATATGGGGACTAGGTTGGTCTCCCCTTGTCCCCCATATATGGGGACTAGGTTGGCGGAGGGTGTGTAGAGCCCAGGATCACATTAGATGATTGACACAGGGGTGAAAAATGGGTTACAAAATCGTGGGATAAAGATTATTATAGGAAAAAAAAGCAAAGAGACACTGGACCACAGGATAAGACTATTCAGTATTTAAGTCCGACGTCATTTTGTAGTCCTAGCTACGTCCGGGTCCAAGTGGCACCAGCTCCCGTCCGCATCTCATTGTAAATAGAATATCTAAACGCGTGAATCTTTTTACAATGATGTTATTTTTCAGAAAGGAAGCCATAGAGGGTTAAAATGGGTCTTAATGCTTCCAACTCGAGTAGAACTATTAATGTTTTGTCCATGACAACAAAAATATATGATGTGGAGACAAAGACTATTATTATCATTATTATTGAAGGTGGCAACATTTGCTCTGTAAAATATTTCGGGGGCATATTTAGAATGTGTGCAGGCTTGAGTATGTTGAATCTAGTTTGCATTAATGAGGATTTAGTTGACACAATCAAATAAAATGGCGATAGTATTCCATGTGGGGCAGACGGCCTGTCACAGCCATATTTGGGAGAGCAGCGCAGCTTTGTTGTTGCGAGGAAAGCGGTAAAATGAGACGTTCGTGGGTTTTTTCGTCTCAGATTGAGTCCGACGGAGCGTCACAGTATAACTCTATGGGGACACAAAAGTGACACAAAAGTAGGACCCGGAAGTATCTCAGGAGGGGGCGCTCACGTCACGGCTAAAATACTGAATAGACCAGAGGCTCCTTCATCAGATCTACAAGCTCGTAGGTTGTGGTTGAGCTTGTAGGTCTGCTATTTTTAGAAAAATCGAAGTACGACTGACATATAGAAACATAGCTTTTTCAGAAAACTGTCAGGATGTAGAAGACATTTTTTAGAATCTGATCTCAGGTCAGAATGGAGTTAAATGTGAAGAGAACAGTAATAACGTCACCTTGTCCTGGGCATAGAGGCCTTCGGGCATCATTATTTAGTTGTAGTTAAATGTGAAGAGAACAGTAATAACGTCACCTTGTCCTGGGCGTAGAGGCCTTCGGGCATCATTATTTAGTTGTAGTTAAATGTGAAGAGAACAGTAATAACGTCACCTTGTCCTGGGCGTAGAGGCCTTCAGGCATCATTATTTAGTTGTAGTTAAATGTGAAGAGAACAGTAGTAACGTCACCTTGTCCTGGGCGTAGAGGCCTTCAGGCATCATTATTTAGTTGTAGTTAAATGTGAAGAGAACAGTAATAACGTCACCTTGTCCTGGGCATAGAGGCCTTCGGGCATCATTATTTAGTTGTAGTTAAATGTGAAGAGAACAGTAGTAACGTCACCTTGTCCTGGGCATAGAGGCCTTCAGGCATCATTATTTAGTTGTAGTTAAATGTGAAGAGAACAGTAATAATGTCACCTTGTCCTGGGCGTAGAGGCCTTCGGGCATCATTATTTAGTTGTAGTTAAATGTGAAGAGAACAGTAATAACGTCACCTTGTCCTGGGCGTAGAGGCCTTCGGGCATCATTATTTAGTTGTAGTTAAATGTGTAGAGAACAGTAATAACGTCACCTTGTCCTGGGCATAGAGGCCTTCGGGCATCATTATTTAGTTGTAGTTAAATGTGAAGAGAACAGTAATAACGTCACCTTGTCCTGGGCGTAGAGGCCTTCGGGCATCATTATTTAGTTGTAGTTAAATGTGAAGAGAACAGTAATAACGTCACCTTGTCCTGGGCGTAGAGGCCTTCGGGCATCATTATTTAGTTGTAGAGAACAGTAATAACGTCACCTTGTCCTGGGCATAGAGGCCTTCGGGCATCATTATTTAGTTGTAGTTAAATGTGAAGAGAACAGTAATAACGTCACCTTGTCCTGGGCGTAGAGGCCTTCGGGCATCATTATTTAGTTGTAGTTAAATGTGAAGAGAACAGTAGTAACGTCACCTTGTCCTGGGCATAGAGGCCTTCAGGCATCATTATTTAGTTGTAGTTAAATGTGAAGAGAACAGTAATAACGTCACCTTGTCCTGGGCGTAGAGGCCTTCGGGCATCATTATTTAGTTGTAGTTAAATGTGAAGAGAACAGTAATAACGTCACCTTGTCCTGGGCGTAGAGGCCTTCGGGCATCATTATTTAGTTGTAGTTAAATGTGAAGAGAACAGTAATAACGTCACCTTGTCCTGGGCATAGAGGCCTTCGGGCATCATTATTTAGTTGTAGTTAAATGTGAAGAGGACAGTAATAACGTCACCTTGTCCTGGGCGTAGAGGCCTTCGGGCATCATTATTTAGTTGTAGAGAACAGTAATAACGTCACCTTGTCCTGGGCGTAGAGGCCTTCAGGCATCATTATTTAGTTGTAGTTAAATGTGAAGAGAACAGTAATAACGTCACCTTGTCCTGGGCGTAGAGGCCTTCGGGCATCATTATTTAGTTGTAGTTAAATGTGAAGAGAACAGTAATAACGTCACCTTGTCCTGGGCGTAGAGGCCTTCGGGCATCATTATTTAGTTGTAGTTAAATGTGAAGAGAACAGTAATAACGTCACCTTGTCCTGGGCGTAGAGGCCTTCGGGCATCATTATTTAGTTGTAGTTAAATGTGAAGAGAACAGTAATAACGTCACCTTGTCCTGGGCGTAGAGGCCTTCGGGCATCATTATTTAGTTGTAGTTAAATGTGAAGAGAACAGTAGTAACGTCACCTTGTCCTGGGCATAGAGGCCTTCAGGCATCATTATTTAGTTGTAGTTAAATGTGAAGAGAACAGTAATAACGTCACCTTGTCCTGGGCGTAGAGGCCTTCGGGCATCATTATTTAGTTGTAGTTAAATGTGAAGAGAACAGTAATAACGTCACCTTGTCCTGGGCGTAGAGGCCTTCAGGCATCATTATTTAGTTGTAGTTAAATGTGAAGAGAACAGTAATAACGTCACCTTGTCCTGGGCGTAGAGGCCTTCGGGCATCATTATTTAGTTGTAGTTAAATGTGAAGAGAACAGTAATAACGTCACCTTGTCCTGGGCGTAGAGGCCTTCAGGCATCATTATTTAGTTGTAGTTAAATGTGAAGAGAACAGTAATAACGTCACCTTGTCCTGGGCGTAGAGGCCTTCAGGCATCATTATTTAGTTGTAGTTAAATGTGAAGAGAACAGTAATAACGTCACCTTGTCCTGGGCGTAGAGGCCTTCGGGCATCATTATTTAGTTGTAGTTAAATGTGAAGAGGACAGTAATAACGTCACCTTGTCCTGGGCGTAGAGGCCTTCAGGCATCATTATTTAGTTGTAGTTAAATGTGAAGAGAACAGTAATAACGTCACCTTGTCCTGGGCATAGAGGCCTTCGGGCATCATTATTTAGTTGTAGTTAAATGTGAAGAGAACAGTAATAACGTCACCTTGTCCTGGGCGTAGAGGCCTTCGGGCATCATTATTTAGTTGTAGTTAAATGTGAAGAGAACAGTAATAACGTCACCTTGTCCTGGGCGTAGAGGCCTTCAGGCATCATTATTTAGTTGTAGTTAAATGTGAAGAGAACAGTAATAACGTCACCTTGTCCTGGGCGTAGAGGCCTTCGGGCATCATTATTTAGTTGTAGTTAAATGTGAAGAGGACAGTAATAACGTCACCTTGTCCTGGGCGTAGAGGCCTTCGGGCATCATTATTTAGTTGTAGTTAAATGTGAAGAGGACAGTAATAACGTCACCTTGTCCTGGGCATAGAGGCCTTCGGGCATCATTATTTAGTTGTAGTTAAATGTGAAGAGAACAGTAATAACGTCACCTTGTCCTGGGCGTAGAGGCCTTCGGGCATCATTATTTAGTTGTAGTTAAATGTGAAGAGAACAGTAATAACGTCACCTTGTCCTGGGCGTAGAGGCCTTCGGGCATCATTATTTAGTTGTAGTTAAATGTGTAGAGAACAGTAATAACGTCACCTTGTCCTGGGCGTAGAGGCCTTCGGGCATCATTATTTAGTTGTAGTTAAATGTGAAGAGAACAGTAATAACGTCACCTTGTCCTGGGCGTAGAGGCCTTCGGGCATCATTATTTAGTTGTAGTTAAATGTGAAGAGAACAGTAATAACGTCACCTTGTCCTGGGCGTAGAGGCCTTCGGGCATCATCCTCTGCTGGCCCATGCCCATCAGGGCCACCTCCAGGGCCAGCGCCAGGTACGACTCCCCCCCGTCGGTACTGCCCCAGACCGGGACGTGGTGGTAGGACGGGGGGCGCGGGTCCCCCTCTGGAACGGGACCACAAAAACACAGGCTTCATTTAATAATAATAATAATAATAAACTTTGTTTGTATAGCACCTGTCATACATAAATGCAGCTCAAAGTGCTTCACAGGGCAGGACACAAAAATAGAATGTACAATAAAACAAGTAGTTAAAATGATAGAACAATAGAGCGTCGCAGCCCCTCCCCCTTTCAGAACAACGAACGGCCCAGGAAATGAAAACGCAATGCATTTCCCCCATAGGCAGTTTTTATTTAATTTATTTAAAGACCTTTTTAAGCGTCGTACGAAGCCAACTGTTGTCGTGACAAATCATGACAACACACACAATATTTTGGACCAAACAAATAATTACAAAGAAGAAAAAAAACAACAAAAAGTGTTGTAACCTGCCGTTTCTTTCTACTTTCTAATTCTTTGTTTGGCCCGAAAAATTGTGTGTGTTGTCATGATTTGTCACGACAAGAGTTGGCTTCGTACGACGCTTTAAAAGGTCTTTAAATAAATTAAATAAGAACTGCCTATGGGAGAAATGCATTGCATTTTCATTTCCTGGGCCGTTCGTTGTTCTGAAAGGGGGAGGGGCTGCGACGCTCTATGGCAAAGAACTAAATAAGAGTATAAAAACATAGAGAATAAATAAATAAAAACACCACATGCAGCAAATCAGTCAGGACAGGGTAGGAACGCACATATTATTAAAACTCAACTAAAAGAGGAACGTACTCAGTGTTGGTTCAGACACAAAACACGACACTATTTAGCTTTTGTCGCCCAACGTTTAGTTGATTGTTGTTGAGTCAGAGTGTGTTGTTGTTGTTGTTGTTGTTGTTGCTGCTGGGACAGTAAAGATCGATAATAAAGTAGATTTTCTACTGATTGATCTCATTTGGGTCCAATATTTTAGTTCAGGGTCCGACCGACCGCGGGGGCTAAAGAACGTTTCAGGAGCTGTGTTCAAAAGGGGGTTATTATACTTTAGCTGTCGAACAATAGCAGATCTATGAGCTTGTAGATCTGCTATTATTTCAATAGCTAAAGTATAACATGATGCTTTAAAACACCAAAATGGATCCCCCCCCCCGTCCAGAATGGATTAACCCATTCTGACCGGGAACCCATTTTGGTGTTATCATGTTACCTAAACCATGAACCTTGGTTGAAAAAAATTAAAGTTGTCCTCTAAGACCTGATGCCTGAAGTCTACAAAATGCCTTCTGAAGCCATCAAAAACGGCAGACGTACAGTACCGTGGCATGTTCTGTACTGTACTGTATGCAGCAGAGCAACACAGTGTGACAGATACACATGTTCTGTACTGTACTGTATACAGCAGGACAACGCAGTGTGACAGATACACATGTTCTGTACTGTACTGTACACAGCAGGACAACGCAGTGTGACAGATACACATGTTCTGTACTGTACTGTACACAGCAGGACAACGCAGTGTGACAGATACACATGTTCTGTACTGTACTGTACGCAGCAGGACAACGCAGTGTGACAGATACACATGTTCTGTACTGTACTGTATGCAGCAGGACAACACAGTGGGACAGATACACATGTTCTGTACTGTACTGTACACAGCAGGACAACGCAGTGTGACAGATACACATGTTCTGTACTGTACTGTACACAGCAGGACAACGCAGTGGGACAGATACACATGTTCTGTACTGTACTGTACACAGCAGGACAACGCAGTGTGACAGATACACATGTTCTGTACTGTACTGTACACAGCAGGACAACGCAGTGTGACAGATACACATGTTCTGTACTGTACTGTACACAGCAGGACAACGCAGTGTGACAGATACACATGTTCTGTACTGTACTGTACACAGCAGGACAACGCAGTGGGACAGATACACATGTTCTGTACTGTACTGTACACAGCAGAGCAACGCAGTGTGACAGATACACATGTTCTGTACTGTACTGTACACAGCAGGACAACGCAGTGTGACAGATACACATGTTCTGTACTGTACTGTACACAGCAGGACAACGCAGTGTGACAGATACACATGTTCTGTACTGTACTGTACACAGCAGGGCAACGCAGTGTGACAGATACACATGTTCTGTACTGTACTGTACTGTACACAGCAGAGCAACGCAGTGTGACAGATACACATGTTCTGTACTGTACTGTACACAGCAGGACAACGCAGTGTGACAGATACACATGTTCTGTACTGTACTGTACGCAGCAGGACAACGCAGTGTGACAGATACACATGTTCTGTACTGTACTGTACACAGCAGGACAACGCAGTGTGACAGATACACATGTTCTGTACTGTACTGTACACAGCAGAGCAACGCAGTGTGACAGATACACATGTTCTGTACTGTACTGTACACAGCAGGACAACGCAGTGTGACAGATACACATGTTCTGTACTGTACTGTACACAGCAGGACAACGCAGTGTGACAGATACACATGTTCTGTACTGTACTGTACACAGCAGGACAACGCAGTGTGACAGATACACATGTTCTGTACTGTACTGTACACAGCAGGACAACGCAGTGTGACAGATACACATGTTCTGTACTGTACTGTATACAGGGGGACAGATAAAACAATAACATAGTTATAGGATTTAGAAGACGACATGTTGTACAATCGGGCCTCAGGTCTTAACACCATTCTGACCTGAGATCAGATTCATACGAGGGTTTCCACTGGACACACACTGGTCTGATTATTAACCCATTCTGACCCGAGATCAGATTCTAAAAAAAAATGTCAGTCGTTCTTCGATTTTTCCAAAAATAGCAGACCTACAAGCTCGTAGCGCGCCACTCGGTGGCGCGCTACGAGCTTGTAGGTCTGCTATTTTTCAATAGCTAAAGCACGACATGATGCTATAACACCAAAATGGGTTCCCGTTCAGAATGGGTTAATAGTCAACATGAACAACAACTATCATCACTGTGTTGTTGTACTGTAACTGTCCATTCCATCCTCTAAGTCCCCAAACACCACGTCATGGGAGGACTATCATTTTGCTCTCTCTCTCTCTCTCTCTGACAACGGCGTTGGTTGTACACAAACCAATGAGTGTGCCAGGCCCAGCGGCCATTGTTGTACACAAACCAATGAGTGTGCCAGGCCAGCGGCCATTGTTCGGGCCCAACAATGGTTCCCTGTGGTCCCGCAAACAATAGCCAAAGACCCCAACAGACCCCAGACCCTTATTCAGCTCTCTCTGTTTTCTCTGCTTTCTGCTGCTGTAGTTCTGAGGCAGAAACACTAAAGCTAAGGCCCTGGGCTGGCTTTCCAATGGAAAATGGTGATGGATTGTATATATGTTATGCACACGCGCACGCACACGCGCACGCACACACGCACACACGCACACACACACACACACACACACACACACACACACACACACACACACACACACACACACACACACACACACACACACACACACCCACCATCTGTCATCCTCTCTCTCTCCCCAGTGTGGGGGGTAGAGGACCAGGCCCCATCCATTCATGCTGGGGTATGGTTTATGGCTTTCTGCAGCACAACAATGGCTCAGAGAGGTTTGCTGGATTTAATAATAACAACACAGAGCCTGTTGTCTGTCTGTCCAGTCACCCTCTGGGCTCCTAGGGGCCTCTGATGTCCCCCCCCCCCCCCCCGATCACCTCTGGTGATCAGGGGCCCAATATGCTACGACTAGCCGTTAGCGACGGAGAAAAACGTCACGCATTTTCACCTGGGAACGATTCTGCAAATGTCTTCTAAATCCTGATGTGTTTTTCTAAATGTCAGTCGTTCTTTGATTTTTCGAAAAATAGCAGACCTACAAGCTCATAGCGCGCCACTCGGTGGCGCGCTACGAGCTTGTAGATCTGCTATTTTTCAAATAGCTAAAGTATAACATAATGCTAACGCCAAAAGGGGTTCCCGCCGAAAATGGGTTAAGTTTCGGAGCGAGATTTGAGATTTTTACAGTTCACGATTTACAATGTAGGCATTTAGCGCAAGGTAAAGATTATCATAATGAACCCTTAAGGGTCCACAAGTCGTGCACAATTAATACATAAATAAAACACACATCTCGGTTGTGTGAACCTTTTTGAAGTTTGAAGTTGAATCTATTTGTTCTGCTTTGTGGCTGAAGACATACCACACTAATAAAACACTGCATGATTACTCCTGCTTATTATTCTACTGATGTCTCACCTCTCCAGTAATGAGACAGAATGCATGAAATCCTATTTAGCGAAAGGCCGACGCACAGCTCAAAAGGCTGGTTGCGTAGGGCAATAGAGCATCTATTAAAAAGGGTATCTTTGACAGACAGGTGCGTAGGGCAATAGAGCA
>NC_139709.1:3922373-3923394 GCF_964188405.1 Protomyctophum parallelum
ACAGAGAGAGAGAGAGATAGTTGTGTGTGTGTGTGTGTGTGTGTGTGTGTGTGTGTGGTTTGAAATAATTTCTGCGACAATGGTAAATAGGTAAATGGTGCATTTATATAGCGCCTATATCCACGGCCCTTTACAAAGATGGTGCATTAGTGTCACACACACACACACACACACACACACACACACACACACACACACACACACACACACACACACACACACACACACAAAGATGACGGAGATCGACAAATCGGGAGCAATGTTGCTCAAGGACACCCTGAGACGAACTCTGGGAGAGCGTTGGGGATCGTGCCGGCCACTCTACCGCTGAACCACTGCCGCCCAGATGACAATAATATACAAAATTATTTATTAATCAAATATTATCTAAAGATTTATATTAGTTTGCCCCTGCATGACGTGTGAACTGTGAACCACTGGATATTGACAAACACAGCGTTCGTTTTTTTTTTTTCTTTTTCCATGGTAAGTGTGGAGAGAAAATAATGTTCTTGATCTTATAAAAGTGTAATCATGAGCTATACCGTTCTCTGTTAGATCACAGCCCCGCACTGCAGGTAATATGTCCATAAATGACACTAACCCATTCTGACCTGAGATCAGATTATATAACATGTCTTCTACATCCTGACACTTTTCATTCTGACCTGAGATCAGATTCTATAACATGTCTTCTACATCCTGACAGTTTTCATTCTGACACTGAGATCAGATTCTATAAAATGTCTTCTACATCCTGACAGTTTTCATTCTGACCTGAGATCAGATTAAAAAAAATGTCTTCTACATCCTGACAGTTTTCATTCTGACCTGAGATCAGATTCAAAAAATGTCTTCTACATCCTGACACTTTTCTGAAAAATCCATGTTTCTATGTCAGTCGTTCTTCGATTAAAAAAAAAAAAAACAGATCTACAAGCTCGTAGCGCGCCACTCGGTGGCGCGCTATGAGCTTGTAGATCTGCTATTTTTCAATAGCTAAATCATAACATGATGCTTT
>NC_139709.1:3923594-3948875 GCF_964188405.1 Protomyctophum parallelum
TAGCCGATCTACAAGCTCACAATGCGTCGCAACGCGACGCATTGTGAGCTTGTAGATCGGCTATTTTCAATAGACTTTGTACACATTTTGAACTTGTGAAATGGGACATTCTGCAATATGAGTACTTTTACTTTTAGTACTTTAAGTACATTTTGATGCCGATACTTTTGCACTTTTACTCAAGTACATTTTCAATTCCGTACTTTTACTTGTAAAGGAGTAGTTATAAATTGCAGTATTGGTACTTTTACTTAAGTAAAACAATTGAGTACTTTTCCCACCACTGAAAACGACAGATTACTTTTACCTTTCAGTAAACTACTCGAGTCCACTTGGTGGAAGCATCCTGGTCGCTAAGCAACAGTCAACAGCTAGCCCTTTCGTGGGACGTTGTGTTGTGTTGTGTTGTGTTGTGTGTGAATCAGCTGTGGATGAATTGCAGACGCATTTCATTGAACTTCTAGCCTATACTATAGCGTGACAACAACAGACATCGAAATGAGTGCCAACTTCGACGCCATCAAGCCGCCCCTGCACGACGAAATAACAGAAATGCAGCGAAAGATCCAACTCCTCGGTGAGTTCTTTACTACAGTAGATTGCAGTCACAATTAATGTTGCACCGACATTGGTGACCTACCGAAATGTGTATAGATGCAGAGATCGCTGCTTCTCCGTCTCTAGGCTCTTCTTTAGTTTAATTTTTATAGTGAGAGTTTGTTTCTGTGTTTAGAGCTTAGAGTAAACCTACGTCACGGGTGGACGGGTTCAAATACATGTTATTTAGCCGCCGCTGCATCAAATTAACGTTAATGCTGAGAGATATAGAACGTCAAACACCAGTTAGCGACCTCTGCAGTCACCGTATTCGACGGAGTCACTAATTCCGCTGTAGCACCGAGGAGGACGCACGTTACAACTTTGCTGTGAAGAAAATAATATCCAATCTATAATAAGCTCACACAACGCCTAATAATAAGACTATGGGCTACTGTGTAAACGTGTCTGTAGCCTAATTACAATGCCCGATGCATCTGTACATTCTATAAGCCTTTTTACTTCCTTCATATGATGAGATTTCCTGTTTTGTTGTGGTATATTTGTATAGTCTCTAAATGTTCTGATGAATTGAAAATGGTGGACCCTGTTGTAAACAGTGTAATGCTTAATCATGTACGTGTCGTCCACAGTCTTTGTATTGACTTGTGCTTTTGTTTGAAATGTACCCATTCTTTGATGAATTGAACAATGTGGACCCTGTTGTAAACAAGTGTAATGCTTAATTGGGTCGTCCACTCACAGTTAACAGTCTTTGTATTGAGTTTGTGCTTGAAATGTATACTGTAATTCTACAAACTGTTAATACATATTTCAATCAATCAATCAAAAGAATAACATTTTCAATCAATCAATCAATCAAACAAATAAAATCAATAATGTTTTATAGTGTTTATGTCAAACATTGGATGTTGAATTTGAGCAGTGGGATTGATTGATTGATTGATTGATTGAAATGTGTATTCAGTACAGTATGTAGATTAGAATGGGTGGTCTACATTTCAACAAAAGTCAATACAAAAAGGATGAAACTAGGAAAAGCACAAATAAGATAAGACTAATAAAGACTTGTTTACATCAGGGTCCTCCATTTTCAATTCATCAGAACATTTAGAGACATACAAATAGACACTTCTATGTAGCTAAAGAACAGAACAGGAATTCATCATATAGGAAGCAAAAAGGGAAAAGATACATTATACAGTGAGGGGAAATGGGGGGGGGGGGGGGCACAAAATAGGAAAAGGAATAAGGAAAAGCACAAATAAGATAAGACTAATAAAGACTTGTTTACGTCAGGGTCCTCCATTTTCAATTCATCAAAACATTTAAAGACGTACAAATATACACTTCTATGAAATCATCATATAGCCTACAGTTAAAGTGAAAAGGGGGCGGGGGGCCTTTTTTTTTATAGATTTTCACATGAGCCAGTTTTGAAGCATGTTTCAGGGCTATGTGAAATCTGCATTACTTGATTTACAAGAACACATTTAGAGAGAACGTATAGAAGATTTTTCATTTAGATTAACGTTTGCCTGTTGCCTCTCCTATTATTAAACATCAATACTGCATGAAATTGTGAACAAAATCTTATCCGACGTCGACAACATATTCTTAAATTTTGGGTCAGCGATCGCGATGCTAAATCTCATCAAATGGTGGTCCGCACGTGGCTCAGATGCAGAATAGATAATAGATATGATGAAAAGGGTTTGAAAACCACTGCTTTAACCCATTCTGACCTGAGATCAGATTCATACGAGGTTTCCACTGGACACACACTGGTCTGATTAAGGGAGAGAGGAGTGCTTAACAACATAATATAACATAAGAAAGAACAAGATTCCTTTACAGGATCTCCTCACTGGTCAACAAAAACACCTTGAAGACCTTAAAAGGAGCCCTCGTACAAGGTTTCTTTGACTATGCATCCACCTCTTGGTACCACAGCACCTCAAAGGCCCTTAAAACAAGGCTCCAGACCTCCCAAAACAAACTGGTCAGGCTCCTACTTGGCCTCACCCCCTGAACCCACCTCACCCCTGCCCACTTTGACAGGCTGGGGGTTGACGACAGAGTACAGCATCTTGCAATGGGTCTGGTCCACAAGATTTGATACACCACCAAGATACCAATGTACCTGTCTAGATACTTCCTTAATGTAAACAAAGTCCACACTCACAACACCAGAGGGAGTGCAACAAACCATGTGAAACCCAGATTCGGCACAAACAAGGGACTAAATTATTTTCGCTACTATGCCACCAAAATGTGGAACGCCCTACCAACAGTCATTAAGACATGTGAATCCCTTGACTCCTTCAAAACCGCTCTCAAAGGGCACCTACGGACGGCTGCAATTCAAAACTGGCCCCCGTAAAATCTGAATCCCCCACCCCCCCACCCCCTTTTTCCCCCTCACTGTATATGTTTCTTTTCCCTTTTTACCTCCTTTATGATGAATTCCTGTTCTTTGACTATATAGAAGTGTCTATTTGTACGTCTCTAAATGTTTTGATGAATTGAACAAGGTGGACCCTGTTGTAAACAAGTGTAATGCTTAAAGGAGAATTCCATACTAAAAGGCTTTCTTACCTTTCTTTGTAGTTGTTACGTCCCCACCAAAGAGGTCCAGGTGTTATTTTGTGCAAAAGCTCCTTATTGGCTATTTCCCCTACTATAAGCCCTAAATGAATTGCATTGAATTGAATGGGAATTGAATGGGGCTATGGGGTGTTGTGCTAATTCGCTTATTTCCATCGCTCAAAATTATAATTTCTTTGTATATATCCTCTCTTCATAATGTAAATAATATCCCAATTAGCCGCACACTTTACCACTTCTTTCGAGGAAATAAGCGAACTAGCATAACACCCCATAGCCCCATTCAATTCCCATTCAAAGCAATGCAATTCATTGAGGGCTTATGGTAGGGAAAATAACCAATAAGGAGTTTTTGCACAAAAAAACACCTGGACCTCTTTGGTGGGGACATAACGACTACAAAGAAAGGTAAGAAAGATAAGAAAGCATTCTAGCATGGAATTCTCCTTTAATTGGGTTGTCCACTCACAGTTAACAGTCTCTGTATTGAGTTTGTGCTTGAAATGTACTGTAATTCTGCAAACTGTTAATACATATTTCAATCAATCAATCAATCAACTCCTTTACGCATGCAGAGGGAGAGAGGAGTGCTTTCTACGAGACCTCCCAGAGATCCATGAAGACCAACAAACAGGACGTCCTGCAGCTCAGACAGGACAACAAGAGGCTGTACCGCAGGCTGGCCGACGCTCACGCTGTAAGTACGTTTTACCTTACTGTAGGCTGGCCGACGCTCACGCTGTAAGTACGTTTTACCTTACTGTAGGCTGGCTGACGCTCACGCTGTAAGTACGTTTTACCTTACTGTAGGCTGGCCGACGCTCACGCTGTAAGTACGTTTTACCTTACTGTAGGCTGGCTGACGCTCACGCTGTAAGTACGTTTTACCTTACTGTAGGCTGGCCGACGCTCACGCTGTAAGTACGTTTTACCTTACTGTAGGCTGGCCGACGCTCACGCTGTAAGTACGTTTTACCTTACTGTAGGCTGGCTGACGCTCACGCTGTAAGTACGTTTTACCTTACTGTAGGCTGGCTGACGCTCACGCTGTAAGTACGTTTTACCTTACTGTAGGCTGGCCGACGCTCACGCTGTAAGTACGTTTTACCTTACTGTAGGCTGGCTGACGCTCACGCTGTAAGTACGTTTTACCTTACTGTAGGCTGGCTGACGCTCACGCTGTAAGTACGTTTTACCTTACTGTAGGCTGGCCAACGCTCACGCTGTAAGTACGTTTTACCTTACTGTAGGCTGGCCGACGCTCACGCTGTAAGTACGTTTTACCTTACTGTAGGCTGGCCGACGCTCACGCTGTAAGTACGTTTTACCTTACTGTAGGCTGGCTGACGCTCACGCTGTAAGTACGTTTTACCTTACTGTAGGCTGGCTGACGCTCACGCTGTAAGTACGTTTTACCTTACTGTAGGCTGGCCGACGCTCACGCTGTAAGTACGTTTTACCTTACTGTAGGCTGGCTGACGCTCACGCTGTAAGTACGTTTTACCTTACTGTAGGCTGGCTGACGCTCACGCTGTAAGTACGTTTTACCTTACTGTAGGCTGGCCAACGCTCACGCTGTAAGTACGTTTTACCTTACTGTAGGCTGGCCGACGCTCACGCTGTAAGTACGTTTTACCTTACTGTAGGCTGGCTGACGCTCACGCTGTAAGTACGTTTTACCTTACTGTAGGCTGGCTGACGCTCACGCTGTAAGTACGTTTTACCTTACTGTAGGCTGGCTGACGCTCACGCTGTAAGTACGTTTTACCTTACTGTAGGCTGGCCGACGCTCACGCTGTAAGTACGTTTTACCTTACTGTAGGCTGGCCGACGCTCACGCTGTAAGTACGTTTTACCTTACTGTAGGCTGGCTGACGCTCACGCTGTAAGTACGTTTTACCTTACTGTAGGCTGGCCGACGCTCACGCTGTAAGTACATTTTACCTTACTGTAGACTGGCTGATGCTCACGCTGTAAGTACGTTTTACCTTACTGTAGGCTGGCTGACGCTCACGCTGTAAGTACGTTTTACCTTACTGTAGGCTGGCCGACGCTCACGCTGTAAGTACGTTTTACCTTACTGTAGGCTGGCTGACGCTCACGCTGTAAGTACGTTTTACCTTACTGTAGGCTGGCTGACGCTCACGCTGTAAGTACGTTTTACCTTACTGTAGGCTGGCTGACGCTCACGCTGTAAGTACGTTTTACCTTACTGTAGGCTGGCTGACGCTCACGCTGTAAGTACGTTTTACCTTACTGTAGGCTGGCCGACGCTCACGCTGTAAGTACGTTTTACCTTACTGTAGGCTGGCTGACGCTCACACTGTAAGTACGTTTTACCTTACTGTAGGCTGGCCGACGCTCACGCTGTAAGTACGTTTTACCTTACTGTAGGCTGGCTGACGCTCACGCTGTAAGTACGTTTTACCTTACTGTAGGCTGGCCGACGCTCACGCTGTAAGTACGTTTTACCTTACTGTAGGCTGGCTGACGCTCACGCTGTAAGTACGTTTTACCTTACTGTAGGCTGGCTGACGCTCACGCTGTAAGTACGTTTTACCTTACTGTAGGCTGGCCGACGCTCACGCTGTAAGTACGTTTTACCTTACTGTAGGCTGGCTGACGCTCACGCTGTAAGTACGTTTTACCTTACTGTAGGCTGGCTGACGCTCACGCTGTAAGTAGGTTTTACCTTACTGTAGGCTGGCCGACGCTCACGCTGTAAGTACGTTTTACCTTACTGTAGGCTGGCCGACGCTCACGCTGTAAGTACGTTTTACCTTACTGTAGGCTGGCTGACGCTCACGCTGTAAGTACGTTTTACCTTACTGTAGGCTGGCCGACGCTCACGCTGTAAGTACGTTTTACCTTACCGTAGGCTGGCCGACGCTCACGCTGTAAGTACGTTTTATCTTACTGTAGGCTGGCTGACGCTCACGCTGTAAGTACGTTTTATCTTACTGTAGGCTGGCTGACGCTCACGCTGTAAGTACGTTTTATCTTACTGTAGGCTGGCTGACGCTCACGCTGTAAGTACGTTTTACCTTACTGTAGGCTGGCTGACGCTCACGCTGTAAGTACGTTTTACCTTACTGTAGGCTGGCCGACGCTCACGCTGTAAGTACGTTTTACCTTACTGTAGGCTGGCCGACGCTCACGCTGTAAGTACGTTTTACCTTACTGTAGGCTGGCTGACGCTCACGCTGTAAGTAGGTTTTACCTTACTGTAGGCTGGCCGACGCTCACGCTGTAAGTACGTTTTACCTTACTGTAGGCTGGCTGACGCTCACGCTGTAAGTACGTTTTATCTTACTGTAGGCTGGCTGACGCTCACGCTGTAAGTACGTTTTACCTTACTGTAGGCTGGCTGACGCTCACGCTGTAAGTACGTTTTACCTTACTGTAGGCTGGCTGACGCTCACGCTGTAAGTACATTTTACCGTATAGGCTGGCAGTTTTCAGAAAAACCTGTTTCTTTGTTTTGGAACCAGATTCCAAAACTATTTCATGTCAAGGATCTCCAGATCTCTATGTATTTGGCCGCAGACCCCAATCACAAAATATGTTATTCTAGGGAACCCTCCCCCCCCTTCAGAAGCAAAGATATTCATTTAAAATGTTCGCCGAGAAAGAATATATATTCAAAGATTTGCACAACTTTTCAAAAAGATCTACAAGCTTTCAACAACTAAAGTTTAACATAATGGTTAAAGTAGTTAAAACCTAAATACTCGGGGCGCCTGATGGAGGGGAAAGGCTCTGGTCGGAATAACGTGTTCCTTCCACGCGCTACGTCCGGCCGGGGAAACTCTACCCTGTCAGGTGTAAAGGAGCAGCTTGGACTCCTCATGCATAGAAGGAGGCATGAGGTCAGTCCTCTGCCCCCCCAGGTTGGCAGAGGAAGTGTAGCGCCCAGGATTACATTAGATAATTGACACTGAGTGAAACATTGGGTTACAAAATCGTGGGATAAAAATTTGAGCAAAAAAGAAAAAAAATCGAAATACCGAATCGAGCAACTTAAAAACTGTCTGTGGCCATTTTATCACAATATGATATCTATTTGAACTAAAACATGTCAGTATTCAATCAATCTATTCTATAGTACTGTATGTGTCATTCCGTGTGCGTGTGTGCGTGTGTGCGTGTGTTGCAGTTAATGGCACGACCGTAAGGACTTCTCTGTATCTCTTCCATTTAGGGTGATGAGCAGGTGATTAAAGAGGCCTTTCAGAGCCGCGGATCGGAGAAGGCTGCGTATCGCAACATGTCAGGGAAGGTAAGAGAGAGATTAACCCATTCTGACCTGAGATCAGATTCATACGAGGTTTCCGCCGGACACACACTGGTCTGATTAAGGCTGCCTATCTCAAGTTCTCAACATGTCAGGGAAGGTGAGAGGACGGCCCCACTGACATGGCCGTGATCAGTATGCACTGTCAAACCTTCAACACTCAGTTACAATTACAAATTCAGCAGACGCTCCTAATCCAGAGCGACTCACAGCATTTAAGCAAAAACAACACATGGTGGTAATACATCAAAGGAAAGGAAAGGTACTATGTTTACCCAGGGTAACTGGACTAAGCATCAGATACTTGTTTACAGCCAGGCCCTGCTCATAGAACATTTCATGGTAGTGGTTCAATGCCTTGTCCAAGGGCACTTCAGCGGTGGTCATTTTTAACCTGATTCGAACTGACGACCTTCCGGTATCAAGACCGCTCCGCAATCCGTTCGGCCACCGCTGCCAATCAAATACAATACAATCTGTACAATGAAACTAGACACTATAGAATGCTTAATTAAATACGTTATAGCCTTTGAATGCGCCTACAAGGTCGTTGAGGCTATAGGGTGCTATGGAGTCTGAAGAGGTGAGTTTTCAAACTACGGTGGAAGATTGGGAGTGAATCTGCAGTTCTGATTGCAATTACACATCCATTGAAGCCATTATAAGACCTGAGGGCGACTCTGTACAAATGTCTTCTAAATCCTCACAGTTTTCTGGAGAAAAAGAATCGTGTTGCTACATCAGTACATGGTGCTCAAACTTTTTCATGTCAGTGACCCCCAGAATTATATGTAGGCTATATTTGGTAAAACCCTCCATCTGAAAATAAATATGTTGTTCGAGAGACCCCCTGGAAGCAAAGTAAAACAATGTTTGCTTTAAAAAATAAATAAATTAAAAGATTTGCACAAATAAGGTTTTTTTTCTCCAAAAAGTGTTTAAAAGTGGTTAAAATCTAAAATTACACAGATGCTTTCTCGCTTTTAATTGGTTATTTCAATAGTGTTTTTTTTTTTTTTGGCTGTGCATCAAAGCTTCTCGAAGAATAGATTTTGCAAAGGGAAATCATAATTATTATGCGTGCCATTTTTTATTTATTTCAACAGCAATGGAATCCCATACTGTATGTACAGTAGGCTGTGATGTGGAATTCCTTCAGGGCAGCCTTAACCCATTTTGGCCTGACGTCGAAATTTAAAAAATGTATTTTTTAAAATGTCATTTCTTCTGAAAAACCTCATGTTTCTGTATCAGTGGTGCTCAATATTTCATGTCAAGGACCCCCAAAAAATATATGAAATTGGCCGCTGACCCCCATCTGAAAATGTGTTGTTCCAGGGACCCCACCTCCCAGAAGGAAAGATTTGAGTTAAAAAACGTTCGCTCTGAAAGAGTATATATTCAAAGCTTTGCACCACATGTTCATGATTTTTCAAAAATAGCAGACCTACAAGCTCATAGCGCGCCACTCGGTGGCGCGCTATGAGCTTGTAGATCTGCTATTTTTCAATAGCCACAACGTAATGCTAACACCAAAAGGGGTTCCCGCCCAAAATGGGTTAAAATACTGACAATAACAGTTACGTATTGATGTTATTAAATGTAGGATGAAGATGAAACGATGATGCCAAAGAATGGCTTTTCTTTTCCTCTCTCTTTGCTGTTATTGTTGTTCCGCTCTGTTTAACCCATTTAGGCCTGACGTTGAAATAAAAAAATTGTAAATAAATGGTAAAATGGTGCATTTATATAGCGCCTTTATCCAAGGCGCTTTACATAGATTGTGCATTATACATTCACCCATTCACACACACATTCATACACCGATTGCGGCGGAAGCCATGCAAGGTATACCAACCAGCAATTTGGGGTTCAGTGTCTTTGCCCAAGGACACTTCGACATGTAGCTAGGAGGAGGAGCCGGGATTCGAACCGCCGACCCATGGATCATTGGACGACCTGCTCTACCTCTTGAGCCACAGTCGCCCAATATGGTGGTTCTCAATATTTCATGTCAAGGACCCCATGTAATTATATGCCGAGCCCCATCTGAAAATATGTTGTTCCAGGTAGGGACCCTCGAGAAGCAAAGATTTGAGTTAAAAACTGAAACTCTATATATATATATATATTCAAAGATTTGAGGCACATTTTCACGACTTTTTCAAAAAAATAGCAGACCTACAAGTTCATAGCGTGGCACTCGGTGCCGCGCTATGAACTTGTAGATCTGCTGTTTTTCAATAGCTAAAGTATATAACATTAATGCTTCAAACACCAAAAGGAGGTCCCTTCCCGCCCAGAATGGGTTAAATCCCTGTTTAGAGTGCAGAGTGTACAGTCATTAAAACATGCGTGTTTTAACATCCATAGTCGGGTTAAAACTAATTGAATGGAGGTCGCACGGCTTCTCTGCGTGCAAAAAGGTTATTTATCAATATATACACTGACATGTTTTGGCAAAATGCCTATGATGAATATTACACCTTGTAAGCGGTTGGTGTTGGGGAGAAGTGTGCACTCTTCATGAATTTTTCTACAATTATATTTAACCGATTAAAATCTGTGTCATTTTAGATTTTAGCTACAGTATATATCATTTTTAGAATAGTGGTTCTCAAAAATAACAGATATACAAGCTCACAGCGCGTCACTTTGTGCCGCACTACAAGCTTGTAGATCTGCTAATTTCTTTTTGAGATTTTTCTTTTCTTCTCTTTCTCTTCTCTTCAAGATTTTCAGATGGGGGTCCGCGCCTATGCAGCAGGCTCCAGGCAGGGCTACTCTGCTACAGTGGTTAAAATCAGGCACCAGGCAGGGCTACTCTGCTACAGCGGTTAAAATCAGGCACCAGGCAGGGCTACTCCACTACAGCGGCTAAAATCAGGCACCAGGCAGGGCTACTACACAAAAAACATGCAGTAATCCTGGTCTCTAAACTGCCTCCCCCTGGCCAGCCGGGGCGCCTGATGGAGGGGAAAGGAACTGGTTGGAATAACGTGTTCCTTCCACGCGCTACGTCCAACCAGGGAAACTCCCCCCTGTCAGGTGTAAAGGAGCAACTTGGACACTCAGGCATGAAGGAAGCATGAGTTCAAGTCCGTTGCTCTCCCCTTGTCCCCCCTATATGGGGACTAGGTTGGTGGAGGGTGTGTAGAGCCCAGGATCACATTAGATGATTGACACAGGGGTGAAAAATGGGTTACAAAATCGTGGGATAAAAAATAATAATAAAAAAAGGCAGGGCTACTCCACTACAGCGGTTAAAATCAGGCACCAGGCAGGGCTACTCCACTACAGCGGTTAAAATCAGGCACCAGGCAGGGCTACTCCGCTACAGTGGTTAAAATCAGGCACCAGGCAGGGCTACTCCGCTATACCGCGGTGCACCTCTCTCACTTCTCTTTGTCTTTCCGTCTCCCGCCTCATCTCTCTCTCTCCAAGATGGCCGCCACGGCGCTGGAGCGCGAGGTTCTGACCAAGAGGAAGCGGCTGGACGCCATGAGGCACGGCACGCTCACGCTGCGCCGGCGCCTGGACGAGCTCGCCGCGCAGTACCAGAGGATGAAGGCGGGGGGCGGCAAGGAGGCGCGGTCTGCCGACGTCCGCGTGCGCAACAGACAGGAGGATGCTAGGGTAAACGCTGCGCCGCGGAGACCAGAGAGCTCTCAAACATAATCATAACTAGAACTGCACTCTGTCGAGTGCATACTTGCTTGTTGCACACTAGTAGGCCATACATGGCCAACTAGTGCGCAAGCAGAGCGCGCAAGTCCTTTCGACCGCTGTAAACTGTCAAATCTCAGTATCTCTGTGAAGGAACGTTTGAAATGATTAATGTTTAGATGTAACTATTTGCTACCTACTTTATACATATAAACATCTAGTATTATTAAGTATGATTCAAGTTTCTATCTATATAAGAAATACTGTTTTATCGTTGTAGATATATTCTGGATCCCTTTTTAGTTTTTCTAGTCATACACATACACACCACGTACTCTGGTCCCAGCAGATCAGGCACAATTAGCTATTTTATTTTTTACTGATTATGTATATAGTATACGTATGACTAGCTCTAAATGATGACGTAAGAAATATATATAGTATATATATAGTATATAGGCATATACTATATACGTATACATATATACTCTATACTGTATAAAGTGTGTAGTTGTAAGTTGATTAGCGGTATACTGTGGTTACTTTGCGCCAAAAACCGTGACAGCTGTTCCGCCATTTGAGGCTTACGCAGAAAAACATCAAATCTGTGCCTGTGTTGCTGGACCAATGATGACGAAATGACCATATTTCTTACGTCATCATTTAGAGCTAGTCATACACATACACACCACGTACTCTGGTCCCAGCAGATCAGGGACAATTTGCTATTTTATTTTTTACTGATTATGTATATAGTATACGTATGACTAGCTCTAAATGATGACGTAAGAAATATATATAGTATATATATAGTATATAGGCATATACTATATATGTATACATATATACTCTATACTCTATACTGTATAAAGTGTGTAGTTGTAAGTTGATTAGCGGTATACTGTGGTTACTTTGCGCCAAAAACCGTGACAGCTGTTCCGCCATTTGAGGCTTACGCAGAAAAACATCAAATCTGTGCCTGTGTTGCTGGACCAATGATGACGAAATGACCATATTTCTTACGTCATCATTTAGAGCTAGTCATACACATACACACCACGTACTCTGGTCCCAGCAGATCAGGCACAATTTGCTATTTTATTTTTTACTGATTATGTATATAGTATACGTATGACTTGATAGTATTTTAGACAGACTTATAGCTCGTTACGTAGACAGCATTAGAATTTCATTTTATGTAGTCATAGCACTTTATAGTACACATGTATATTGTATAATATATAGTAGTATAGAAGGAATAGTTGACATAGATATACTCCACTGTTACGTTCTTAGTTTATACACTTAGTTTATACGATTCATGATAACTACTTTTTATGTGATGTATTCCCATGCTTTTGTTTTTGCTTAAATGTAAGTCGCTCTGGATCAAGAGCGTCTGATAAATGCCTAAATTGTAAATTGTAAAAGTGTGTGTGTGTGTGTGTGTGTGTGTGTGTGTGTGTGTGTGTGTGTGTGTGTGTGTGTGTGTGTGTGTGTGTGTGTGTGTGTGTGTGTGTGTGTGTGTGTGTGTGTGTGTGTGTGTGTGTGTGTGTGTGTGTGTGTGTGTGCGTGCGTGTGCGTGTGCGTGCGTGCGGTCTCCAGAAACTGCGCGTGCTGGAGAACAACTTGGAGAAGACCCAGTTGAAGTGCCAGGAGGCCGAACGCATCGCCAGAGGATATTTCACCATCAAAAACCACCTGCAGGTGAAATGACGACACGTCTGTCGTTAGAAAGTCTTTGAGGAAACTGCCCATAGATCCGAAGTCCCGTTAGTCCAAACATGCACTGCTCCCGTGCTTGCGGTTAGGTTTAGGTTTGCTCCCGTGCTTGCGGTTAGGTTTAGGTTTGCTCCCGTGCTTGCGGTTAGGTTTAGGTTTGCTCCCCTGCTTGCGGTTAGGTTTAGGTTTGCTCCCGTGCTTGCGGTTAGGTTTAGGTTTGCTCCCGTGCTTGCGGTTAGGTTTAGGTTTGCTCCCCTGCTTGCGGTTAGGTTTAGGTCTGCTCCCGTGCTTGCGGTTAGGTTTAGGTTAGGGTTAGAGATAGGGATAGTAATTTCGGAACAATGAACCTTCTGACTAATGACACGGCACCGTATTTGAAGTGGTTTAAATGACACCTTCCATAAACTTCAATTCCATAAAGCCTCAATCTGTGATTTCTTCATGGTCAGCTGTAGGTAGAACAGCAGCAACGTAAGGTTTAGATTGATAATAATTACCGATGGGAGACTAACCGGCAAACACATCGGCATCGGCCGATTTGAGTTGTTTTTAGATTAATCGGCATCGGTTTGATTAATCAACCAGACTCTGTCTGTCTTTACAGATAAACAGGCCCAAAGTAACAGCGTGAACAGATCTACAAGCTCACACTATTAAATATAAAGCTATTTGAGTTCAATCTGAACTAAGCCTGCAGTGCCTATGAAATTGCAGTGCCTAAGCCTGCAGTGCACCCTGTTACATGTATTTTTCAGAATGGACAACATTATTATAATTATCGGTTATCGGCCATTGCAGCAATTAATTATATCTGATATCCATATCGGCCAAAATGTCTCATCCCTAATAATAATACCTAAACATTATACATAATTATATAGCAGTGGTTTTCAACCTTTTTCATGTCAAGAGCTATTCGTCTTTAGGCATTTGTCCACATTTCCATGCTGTATTGATGTTGGTGTTGGTACCATTAGGAGAGATAACAGACAGACGTTGATCAAAATGATCTATTCTTCAGCATTCTCTCTAATTGTGTAGCCTTCTTGTAAATTAAGTAATGCAGATTTTTAACAATAATTTAACTCTTGAGAGCGTAAAATGAAACCAAATGGAGGTTTCATTTTACGCTCTCAAGAGTTAAATATCTAGAAGGCTCCATTCGGCTACCAACTCTCCATCATTTAGCATCTTGCAAACCACTGATATATTGTATTATATATTCTTCTTCCTGGACGTCAGGAGGAGAGTTTGGGCTACCAGGCCCAGCTGGACGGTCTAGAGGAGGACATCCTGAGACACGGAGAGGAGCTCAGCAAACTGCAGCTGATGAGCACCGACGCCCAGCTGTCCAAAGAGGCCGCCAAGGTACGCACGCACGCACGCACACACGCACACGCACGCACACACGCACACGCACGCATATATGAACCTTTATTGAGAAAGGATATCCCCTTGAGATGCATCATCTCGTTTTCGAGGGGGTCCAGCAACATACAGCAAATACAGAGCGATACAATACAAGTACATTCATACATCAAGGACAAAACAAACAACAAACAAAGCTCTCCCAAAACTAGCCGCTCCCATCCCACCTATATTTCCCGCAACATTGTATCAATAAGTCAATATAGTAATGATACAAGTATACAAGATGATGAACATACACCGGAACAACAACAGGCCGAGCATCATGACAGACATTAACAACATTGTCAATACATCATGACCAAGTACAAACATGCACTTGAAAATAGTAGATAGTAAATAGTAGATTTGCCGCATGATGTAAGGAAAGAGAGAACATTCAGAACAATCAGAGGCATTTAGAAACAGGAGCATGGTGTTTGGAGATGAATAATGATAGAAACATATTGAAGGAGTTAATGGATCTGAGGGAACTGGGGGAGATTGTTCCAGTCGACAGGAGCTTTACATTTAAAAGCACGCACGCACACACGCACGCACGCTCACTGTAGGTCGCCACGGTGCACGTCCACTCACACACATTGTCACATCCTTATACTGTATAAAAGCCACTGGTTCCCAAACTGTTTCATTGTCAAGGACCTCCAAATTACCCCGCGGACCGCCTTTTGAAAAGACATGCCAGGGACCCCCCCCCCCATAAGAAGAAGATGTTTTTACGGCTCTGGCGGTGATTCTCAACCCGTTTAACCCATTCTGACCTGAGATCAGATTCATACGAGGTTTCCACCGTACACACACTGGTCTGATGATTAACCCATTCTGACCTGAGATCAGATTCTAAAAATGTCAAGTCGTTCTTCGATTTTTCAAAAATAGCAGACCTACAAGCTCGTAGCGCGACACTCGGTGGCGCGCTATGCGCTATGAGCTTGTAGATACGAGTCATCACTAAGGCAACACAATACCTTACGAGTCATCACTAAGGCAACACAAAACACAAAACTAAACAAAATGCTCAGTGTTCTAACTTAGTTGAAGTCAACAATTACATATAGCAGGAACCAGTTGACACAAACACATTTTAAATGTCATCATCACTCATGAGGACAGTGAGGAGTGAATCACTTGTTCATAATTGCCACATTAATCATAACCCATTCTGAACGTGGAACCCATTTTGGTGTTAGCATCATGTTATACTTTAGCTATTGAAAAATAGCAGATCTACAAGCTCAGCTCAGCTTGTAGGTCTGCTATTTTTGAAAAATCGAAGAACGACTGACATTTCTTTAATCTGATCTCAGGTCAGAATGGGTTCGTCAGACCAGTGTGTGTCCGGTGGAAACCTCGTATGAATCTGATCTCAGGTCAGAATGGGTTAAAGTGTGTAATGGGCCCTACAGTGGCCAATACACAGTGGAAACTGACAACACACACACACACACACACACACACACACACACACACACACACACACACACACACACACACACACACACACACACACACACACACACACACACACACACACACACACACACACACACACCAACGTAACGTAGGCTACTGCCATCTGTAAAAGTGTAATGACACTGTCGGGCAGAATCCTCTCATCTCCATATTATGACGTTTTGTGTTCTTTGGTAAATTATGAGCATAATTATACTGCGCCACTGCGCCACTGCGCCACTGCGCCACTGTGCCACTGTGCCACTGCGCCACTGTGCCACTGTGCCACTGCGCCACTGCGCCACTGCGCCACTGTGCCACTGTGCCACTGCGCCACTGCGCCACTGCGCCACTGTGCCACTGTGCCACTGTGCCACTGCGCCACTGCGCCACTGTGCCACTGTGCCACTGCGCCACTGTGCCACTGCGCCACTGTGCCACTGTGCCACTGTGCCACTGTGCCACTGCGCCACTGTGCCACTGCGCCACGCAAAAGTATCACAATTAGCAGATCCACGAGCTCTAAGCAACGCATTTCGAGCTTTTAGATCTGATACTTGTTTTGATGCTTTTGAATCCCGAAAAGTAACAGCTTTGGACATAGACTGATATTTTACTGATATCTAAATGCATCACATGCAGGGAAATGGTTCCTGATGTGTGAAGGCCTTCCCAGGAAACTCTGAAGAACATTTTGCTGTGAACCAGTGTTGTGTTTTTGGCAGCAAATTTCTATTTTAGTTTTAGTCATATAGTCTTTGGACTGAAACTACATTTAGTTTTAGTCACATTTTAGTCACCTGGAAATGTCTTAGTGTTAGTCTAGTTTTAGTCGACTAAATGTCATAAGATTTTAGTCGACTAAATCTACAGTTGATTTAGTCGACTAAAATGTGTTTTGGTGGGCCTTGATGCCATCGTAATGAGTGTTTTTACACTTCGTTGTGATCTTGTAGATCGGCTATTTTCAGCATGCAACCAAGTGTAAAATGACTTATACTAGATCTCTTGTCCACTAGTCCCTTACTAACATTTTAGTCTAGTTTTTATTTGTTGACGAAAAAAAGCATTTAGTTTTCTTCAGTGGAAAAGGTAGTCGACGAACATTTTTCGTCTTAGTTTTAGTCGACGAAAACAACACTGCTGTGAACACCAACACATTACACTCTCCTCTCTCTCTCTCTCTCTCCCTCCCTCCCTCCCTCTCCCTCCCCCTCTCTCCCTCCCTCTCCCTCCCTCCCTCCCTCCCTCCCTCCCTCCCTCCCTCCCTCCCTCTCTCCCTCCAGACAGAGTTACAGCAGCTGGAGGAGTCTCTCTCCAAGGAGCGTCGGGAGAGAGAGCGCGTCATGGCCCTCTACAGGAAGCAGGTGGAGGAGCGCCGGGCTCAGACGGAGAAGGCCGACAGAAGGGTGAGTTGTACCACGTATACCTACGCCAAACAGGAACTATAATGCAAATGAACATGAATGGCTGTGGCTGCATATCAGTGGGGAGTGTGTGTCTGAGTATATCATGGACCTTTGACACATGGGGTTGCCATTCAAAAAGGGTGAAATCCCCCCAAAAGCTGGAGAAAATCAGGAGAAATGGAGGCGCAGGAGAAATTGCCAATTAAAAGGAGTGTTGGCATGGTACTGTAGTATGAATACACACAGGAAACAAGACAGCAAATCAAGATAGGCTAGGCAAAGCAAAGTTACTATGTTTACCCAGGGTAACTCAAGGTAGCTCAAGAACTTGTTTACAGCCAGGCCCTGCTCATAGAACATTTCATGGTAGGGGTTCAATGCCTTGCTCAAGGGCACTTCAGCGGTGGTCATTTTAACGTCATTTTGACATACTATTGGTCCGACTGTCATTAGACCGACATCCTACCCCAAACTCTAACCGCACATGGGAGGCAATTAACGCATGTTTTATAGCTATGTACTATGTTCCTGTTCTTTTAGATGTTTTTAATGGTGTGTTGTTTCTTTTGCTTTTATTCACTGCTGTAGCACTTTGAGATTCTTGCAAATGTAAAGTTATAAATAAAATCCATTATTATTATGTCGGACCAACGCATGTCGGACCTTTGGCGTGTCGGATCTGTGTCGTGTGTGCACCCCCCCAAATGGACCCGTATAAGAGAGTCCATTCTTCTGTGACATTTGCACTCTCAAATGGATAACTGAACATACAAAGAGGTATAGGAGCGCCCCCCGATGGTGGGGAGGTGCTGACCGCGGGAGATACAACAGCTCGTAGTCACGATGCCAACGAAATGCCTTCTCCAGGGTGTGTAAAATGGATAACTGGATAATGGATAATATTCTGCCTCTGGGGGTGGCATCGGTACTTAAGAACCCATTGTCGAACACACCTGTCCCCCTCAGTCATCCCACTGTCCTTGGTGTGGTGTCCCTCAGACCCATGAGAGAGCAGCCATGTATTTAGACTGTCCGACTCCTCGGTGTCCCCTTTAGGCCCAGCGGGCGGCCATCATCCCAGCAGACGACCCGGGCGGAGACGAGGCCCAGCGCAGCACCACCCGTCTGATCCACGAGGAGGAGAAGACCATCTCCACCTTCGAGGACGCCTTCCAGCGCATCAAGGAGGCCACCGGGGTCACCGACGTGCAGGTTTGACCCACGGCAAATCTAGATTTTGTTTTTTTTATTGACATAGTCTTTTGAATAACATTACCTCCCGTTTTTGTCATACTTCATAGTCATCTGCAGATGTTTTAGTGTTAGTCTAGTAATGGCCGAAATGAATTAACCCATTCTGACCGGGCACCCCTTTTGGTGTCAGCATCATGTTATGCTTTAGCTATTGAAAAATAGCAGACGTACAAGCTCATATCGCGCCACCGAGTGGCGCGATATGAGCTTGTAGGTCTGCTATTTTTGAAAAATCGAAGAACGACTGACATTTTTAGAATCTGATCTCAGGTCAGAATGGGTTCATCAGACCAGTGTGTGTCCCAGTGGAAACCTCGTATGAATCTGATCTCAGGTCAGAATGGGTTAATAAAGCGTGGATCAAAAAAAACAAAAGATCAGATCACGTGATCGGAAATCGGGGTTGATCACATCCTTTTTCTAATGATCGGAATTGGAGCGGGAGCAAAAAAACGTGATCGGGACATCCCTATAGTATCAATATTATATCCATATCATGATATTAGACTGGATATTGTCTGTGATTTTGGATGTTTTATTATGGCATAAACGACGTGTTCTATAAAAAATATAAATATCGGATCGGGGAAAAAATCAGTATCGGCAGATACTCAGAATCAAATGATCGGAATCGGATCGGGAGCAACAAAAAAACCTGATCGGGACATCCTTACGGAAAGGGAACGCTTCCAAGGCTAGTATACTGTATGTAGGGCATTCATTTACAAAAAGTTAAAACATGGAGACAGGAGGAGGCTTCTGCCTGACAGCAACGGAACATAAATATGTGTGTGTGTGTGTGTGTGTGTGTGTGTGTGTGTGTGTGTGTGTGTGTGTGTGTGTGTGTGTGTGTGTGTGTGTGTGTGTGTGTGTGTGTGTGTGTGTGTGCGTGTGCGTGTGCGTGTGTGTGTGTGTGTGTGTGCGTGTGCGTGTGTGGTGTGTGTGTGGTGTGTGTGTGCGTATGTGTGTGTGTGTGTGTGTGCGTATGCGTGTGCGTGTGCAGGAGATCGTGGAGCGCTTCGTGTCCCAGGGGGAGAGCCAGAGGCACCTGGAGACGATGAAGCTGGACAACGAGACCACGCTGCTGAGGCTGAAGGAGGAGCAGCAGGGTCTGGACCAACAGTTCCAGGACATCAAGTACTCGGGGGAGGCCAAGCTGTCCAGGTCAGAACCCACGTCAGACGGACGCCATGTTGGCGCCATGCAGGCGTCACCACCATGTTTATCAAAGCTGACGCATGTCTGCTGCTGCTGCTGCTTATAGAGCAGGGGTGGGCAACTGGCGGCCCGGGGGCCACATGCGGCCCCCACCTTCACTTAATGTGGCCCTCAGGTTAATGTCAGAATAGCCTCGGTACCAGGCTTTCATTTTTGTTGGTGCAAAAATGTAAAGCCTGGAGGAACGCATTGGCCGCTCTGGTCTAAACGTGGGAGTCAACCCTTCCGGGTGGGCGTCGCTCCAAATGATGTGACGTAGCGCTGCACTAGGGGGGAGAGGAGGGGCCGGGGGTGACGGACAGATCGATGAGATCCAATCAGGGCGTGCGCAAATCTGAGCCGCGACCCGCCCCTCTAGACCAGAAACCTAACACGTTAGCTCAGGCTAATGTCAGAATACTGATATAATATTGATTCCAGCTGTTTACAATTCCACAACATGCAAAACATGACCTGCTTCAATTACTTCAGTCAAAATTAGTAGCTCAATGCTTCAACACACGTATAATTAAAGGCATTTGAAATTACATAAAAATGTTAATTTTCAGGATTCCAATTCGAATATAGCAAAAATATATAAAACAAAAACAAAATTGCTACGACAGTAATATATGGCCCTAGGGAGTGAGTGTGGAAATATAGTGGTCCTCTCCATCGTCAAAGTTGCCCAACCCTGTTATAGAGCGTCACAGTCCCGCCCCCTTTCAGAACAACGAGTGGCCCAGGAAATGAATCCCAATGCATTTTCCTCATAGACATTTCAAAACGTATTTATTTAAAGACCTTTTAAGCGTCGTACAAAGCCAACTATTTTGGACCAAACAAATAATTACAAAGAAGAAAAACAACAAAAAAAACGTCTTGTAACCTGCCGTTTTCTTCTTCTTTCTAATTATTTGTTCAGCCCGAAAATTTTTGTTTGTTGTCATGATTTGTCACGACAAGAGTTGTCTTTGTCCGCGGCGTAAACGTCTTTAAATAAATACTTTAAGAAAAGTCTATGAGGAAAATTAACGGGGATTTATTTTCCAGGTCTCTCGAGGGGACGGGACTGCGACGCTCTAAAGGCTGGGTTAAAACTTAAAGAGCGAAGCCATCGCCATCTCCAACATTACATCTATAGTCAGGGCTGCACACAACTTCTTTGGTCTAGTACTCAGAGGAGCACCTGGAGGAGTTACTTGGTGCTCCTAAAATGCGGCGACCCGTCTCGCCGGATGGATAAAAGAGGGATGCATAACTTATAGCAAAACGATATTTGGATAAGTGGGGACTGGGGAGTCAATGGAGAGTATTGCAACTCTAGATTCATCCCATTATACAAAAAAAAGATCTAGAGTTGTAAATTGCAGCTATAGGTCCATTTGTATTCCAGCCCTATAGTATATGCATATTCTAATACAAACTTCTCAATACTTCATAAGGAGCAGTGTTGTTTTTGGCAGCAGATTTCTATTTTAGTTTATACAGTCTTTGGAATGAAACTTCATTTAGTTTTAGTCACATTTTAGTCACCTGGAATGTCTTAGTGTTAGTCTAGTTTTAGTCGACTAAATGTCATAAGATTTTAGTCGACTAAATCTACAGGTGATTTAGTCGACCAAAATGTATTTTGGCGGGTCTTGATGCCCTCGTAATGAGTGTTTTTACACTTGCTGAAAATAGCCGATCGCGTTGCGACGCGTTGTGAGCTTGTAGATCAGCTATTTTCAGCATGCAACCAAGTGTAAAATGACTAATACTGGATCTCTTGTCCACTAGTCCCTTCCTAACATTTTAGTCTAGTTTTTATTTGTCGGTATGTCTGTATATTTAGTCTTAGTTTTAGTCATCGTAGCTTAGTTTTCATTTAGTTTCCATTTAGTTTTGTCAGTGAAAAAAGGTAGTCGACGAACATTTTTCGTCACTGCTAAGGATAATGTGAGCATCAAAGCAATATTTAGATACTTTTTTCTTATTCTCTGAACAGAGACCAACAGGCGCTGGAGGAGTGTGAGTACAACCTGCGCCTGGCGGAGAGGAGGCGTGACGGGGCCAGAGAGCGTCTGGACGCGCTGATCAAGACCCTCGCCACGGTGCACGCAGGCGTGGAACACCTGGCAGACAAGCTGCAACACATCACACTGGTACAACGCACACACGCACACACGCACACGCACGCACACGCACACAAACACACACACACACACACTGGTACAACACACACGCACACACTAGTACAACACACACACACTGGTACAACACACACACACACACACACACACACACACACACACACACACACACTATAGAGCGTCGCAGTCCCTCCCCCTTTCAGAACAACGAGTGGCCCAGGAATTGAATCCCAATGCATTTTTCCCCATAGGCATTTCTTATCTAAATATATATTTTTATCCCACGATTTTGTAACCCATTTTTCACCCCTGTGTCAATCATCTAATGTGATCCTGGGCTCTACACACCCTCCGCCAACCTAGTCCCCATATATGGGGGACAAGGGGAGAGCAACGGACTTGAACTCATGCTTCCTTCATGCCTGAGTGTCCAAGTTGCTCCTTTACACCTGACAGGGGGGAGTTTCCCTGGTTGGACGTAGCGCGTGGAAGGAACACGTTATTCCAACCAGTTCCTTTCCCCTCCCATCAGGCGCCCCGACTGGCCAGGGGGAGGCAGTTTATAGTGACCTGGATTACTGCATGTTTTTTGTGAGGGTACCTACCCATAGGCATTTCTTTTTTATTTTATTTAAAGACCTTTTAAGCGTGTCGTACGAAGCCAACTCTTGTCGTGACAAATCATGACAACAAACACAAATTTTCGGGCCAAACAAAGAATTAGAAAGTAGGAAAAAAACGTCAGGTTACAACACTTTTTGTTGTCGTTTTGAAATGTCTATGGTAAAAATGCATTGGGAATCATTTCCTGGGCCTGGCGTCGTCATGAAAAGGGGCGGGACTGCGACGCTCTATAGAGCAAATAGTGTTGTCTCCTGCCTTTATTTTCTTCTTTCTAATGATTTGATCGGCCCAAAAATATTGTGTTCATTGTCATGATTTGTCACGATCCGAGTTGGCTTTGTCCACGGCGTAACCGTCTTTAAATAAATACTTTAAGAAAAGCCTATGAGGAGAAATGCATTGCGATTCATTTCCTGGGCCACTCGTCGTTCTGAAAGGGGGAGGGATTGCGACGCTCTATAGACCAAGACTAAACCTAAATTAAAATGTATTCAAAAGTTTACATAACAAATTGCTGTCAAACTGGTCTCTCTCTCTCTCTCTCTCTCTCTCTCTCTCTCCAGGAGGAAGGGGAGGAGCCTCCGCCCGCCCACACCTCTGCGGACCAATCGGAGCAGGACGTGGTTCATCTGCTGCTGGCGCAGTGCGAGCGCAAGCTAGCGCGCCTGCAGGGGGCGCTGCAGGGCCGGAACCTGGCCGACGTGCTGAAGGACATGAAAGACGAGGAGGTGAGACCCCGAGACCAAAGAAACAAGAACACCTTATTCTGACCGGTTCCTTTCCCCTCCATCAGGCGCCCCGGCTGGCCAGGGGGAGGCAGTATAGAGACCAGTTCCTTTCCCCTCCATCAGGCGCCCCGGCTGGCCAGGGGGAGGCAGTATAGAGACCAGTTCCTTTCCCCTCCATCAGGCGCCCCGGCTGGCCAGGGGGAGGCAGTATAGAGACCAGTTCCTTTCCCCTCCATCAGGCGCCCCGGCTGGCCAGGGGGAGGCAGTATAGAGACCAGTTCCTTTCCCCTCCATCAGGCGCCCCGGCTGGCCAGGGGGAGGCAGTTTAGAGACCAGTTCCTTTCCCCTCCATCAGGCGCCCCGGCTGGCCAGGGGGAGGCAGTATAGAGACCAGTTCCTTTCCCCTCCATCAGGCGCCCCGGCTGGCCAGGGGGAGGCAGTATAGAGACCAGTTCCTTTCCCCTCCATCAGGCGCCCCGGCTGGCCAGGGGGAGGCAGTTTAGAGACCAGTTCCTTTCCCCTCCATCAGGCGCCCCGGCTGGCCAGGGGGAGGCAGTTTAGAGACCAGTTCCTTTCCCCTCCATCAGGCGCCCCGGCTGGCCAGGGGGAGGCAGTTTAGAGACCAGTTCCTTTCCCCTCCATCAGGCGCCCCGGCTGGCCAGGGGGAGGCAGTTTAGAGACCAGTTCCTTTCCCCTCCATCAGGCCCCCCGGCCGGTTCCTTTCCCCTCCATCAGACCCCTGGCCGGTTCCTTTCACGTGTGTGTGTGTGTGTGTGTGTGTGTGTGTGTGTGTGGGGGGGGGGGTGTTATTATGAGTCAGCAGATGCTGAGCTAGTGCATGTCTGAAATGATTAGGATGACTCAGCATACCAGCGTGACATGGTCCTTCCTGGCTGATACACACTTGTCAGGCATTTGGTTCCATTAGTGTCGCTGATGCCTCGCGGTGAGTTAATGTGAATCGATGCCAAGTGGTTCCCACGGGGAAGACACACACCTGAGGCAATAATAATGGGACATGATATTTCTAGTGTTCTGTCGAATAAATTGACCGATCCGTTCCATCGTCAGGTTGTGTGACACCAGTTGAAGTCTAGATACAGTATATAGGCTCCTTACGCTATGCCTGGGGATTCTTTTATGTATTTGACAACCACACATTGCAAGATAACTACAAGACAATTATACAAAGATATATGATTTTCTTTTGTGTGTGCATGCGTGTGTGTGTGTGTGTGTGTGTGTGTGTGTGTGTGTGTGTGTGTGTGTGTGTGTGTGTGTGTGTGTGTGTGTGTGTGCGTGCGTGTGCGTGTGCGTGCTTTCAGTTCCATGTCCGGATGGAGAGGAAGCTGCCAGATTACAACACTCGCATCAAGCTACCAGACGACGAAGAGCCGGATGCTCTGGATGGTGGTGAGTTTGGAGACTCGGGGGTTAAAGATAAAAGATGCCTAGATATGACCTAAACCGGCATGGTGTCTACCGCGGCATATCAATACTAGATATGACCTAAACCAGCATGGTGTCTACCGTGGCATATCAAAAACACGTTTAAGCAGCTTTCTGCTTCTATACGGCCCGACGGCTTGGAATAAACTCCCATTATAAATTACACCTATAAGCCTCTGTATACAGTAGTAGAGCTAGCTTTAAAGCACATGCTAAAGATCGACTTCTTCACACTTAGTTGAGTTTTTTTTAAATCTGTGTTGTTATTTATTCATGTCCTCACTGTCTGGCCTCATTCACTGCCTTTGTTTTGCTATTATTTTAATGTTTTATGCTTTTCCTTTCTTTTATTCTCCATTGTTCTGTAAATCACTTTGAGCTGCATTTCATGTCATGAAAGATGCTATACAAATAGTTGTATTATTATTATTATTATTATTATTACAGGGGACAAAATGCTAAGTGCATGCAGTCTGTCGCGGGGTGCATTGATTATACATAGTATTACTAACAGTCCGACAGGCATTGCGTGGTTGGTTACAACTAACCCGTGGCAGGTTAAAACTAACCTGTGGCAGGTTCAAACTAACACATATGCTTCCTGTGAGTTTAGGTTTAGGGTTGAATTTTGGGTTAGTCCGACAGACTAACGCCTGTCGAACCAAACACGCCAATCAGTCGCCTGAAGCTGTCTCTGTCTCTGTCTCTCTGTCTCTCTGTCTCTCTGTCTCTCTGTCTCTCTGTCTCTCTGTCTCTCT